>NC_045439.1:113158938-113278938 GCF_002776525.5 Piliocolobus tephrosceles
GCCATGTTGGTCAGGCTGGTCTTGAACTCCTGACCTCAAATGATCCGCCTGCCTTGGCCTCCCAAAGTGCTGGGATTACAGGCATGAGCCACTGCACCCAGCGCAAGAATGGATTCCTAAGGTACATCGAGAGTTAAAGAAGTAGTGGCAAAAATATGAGCCCTCAAGGCAACTTAAAGGAAGGTGGAAGGATACCCAAAGAAAGGTGTCACAAGAGTCCAAGGAAGAAATATTTCCTTGAAGAAGGGAGTTGTCCACAAAGTCAACAGATGAGAAGAAAGGCCACAAGCTGTTGGCAATTCAATGGTCACTGACAGAAGAACTTCCCTGAAGGCAGAGGATGGGAGACAGTGGGAATGAAGCCTGGGTACAATAAAGAAGTGGCAATTTTCAGCATGCATTGTTGTTTCAAAAAAATTGCTTATGAAGGAAAAGGAGACATAGGGTGAAGAGGTTGTTTTAATGATGGGGAGGTTTCAGCCAGCCCACATGCTGGTGTGAAAGAGTAGAGAGAAATAATAAAAGACCAGCTGGGCAGAACCAGAACCCCATGTGGACAATCACAGGTTGAGTATATAAAGGAAAAAATTTGGAACCTAGAGTGAAAAAATATGTTGACAATAATCACACCCTTGACGGAGTCAAATTTAAAGGCAAGAAAAATTAAATGTGATTATAATAATAAAATTGTACTAGCAAATGGTAATTATTATCAAGTAATACAACTATACCTTTTTGCATTTTGCTGCTACACTTGTTTTATTTGTTACAATCTTTAAGTTTGTTTTAGGGAGTAAAATAATGCAGTTTATTTAAACCACCTATAAAATAAATTATGCTATGAGATATTGCTTAATTTGATATAACTGAAGAAACACAATAGAAAACAAAGGCAATAGAAAGGTGCCATGGAGAGAAGTGTTCAAAATTCCAAACTACTTACATATTTCATACTACTAGGTTTGTTCATACTACTATGAATATCCAGGAAAAAAATATAAAATGCATTTTTAATATTAAAATAAACTATTACATTTAAATGTACAGTTCATACATTTGAAATATATACCTAACACACAATTGCCATCTTCTTTAAAAGAGTCCATATGGTTTATTCATTCAATTGATTTTTCACTCATCAATCATTTATTGATTACCTATTGACTGCTCTGCATATACCCTTGTACCTAGGGGAAGGAGGAAGATTTCAAAAAGAAAGTTCCTATCGTTAAATAATGTACCATACTATAATACTTGGAGAAAAATCATACATATGTGTGGTAACCAGCAAAGAACCACGGAGAAACAAGGAGGAAAGTGAAAAGCACTGTATACCTTACTGTCCGCGTATCTGTCAAAATATGTGCAAAGCAGTGGTTTCAGACAGAAAAGGATTTCTAAAGGGTGGTTTGCTTGCCATTTACATGCATTTATTTACATGCAGTAAAAACTGGCTGACAGAAAGTAGAAAGGGGCATATTGGTAAGGAGGAAGCTGGAGACAAATATGCATGAGCCCAGATGAGAGACATTCCACTTTTGTCACTTGAATCACTAATCACATTTTATAGCAGCCATTTAATTTTAATTTTTTCTTCCCTGATATTAAATAAAAATGTTAACAAGTTACCAATTAGGTAACATAAAAGCATTATGGGGCATCACCTCCCCAACTACTAAATTTTTAAAAGATAACATTTGAAATTACATTAACAATTTCTTCAAGTTATACTGCAGAAATATGAAATCATGGCAAAATTCTCCCTTAAACAAAAGACAGCAAATTATCACATGGTACCACTCTTTGCCCCACTATGCAAGATTGAGATAGTCCCTTTCCCAGTTTTATGCCTGTTCTTCATATTTGAACCCATACATTCTGATTATCTGACATCACTTTCTTCTTTTAGTGCACAATTCTTACTATGGAAGATTTCAATATTCATGTGAATAACTCTACAAATACCTCCTCACTCTGCCTGAGCCCCTCTTCCTCTTTTCCTTCCATAAATATACACAACTGCACAATACTTCTATTATACATCTACTCATTCATACTAATGACCTTGTCATCTTCAAGCACAGAGTTTCAGATTTATCTAATTTGGTTCCCCAGCTGTCCAGTTTAAAATCACCACCTCCTTCAATGGTATCTCTCCTCATTCATAAGAACATAAATGCCATATGAGGTGAGATCAAAAATTGAAACAGTAACATCAGTTAATCCTTTACTGGGGAGTGCTCTAGTGACTCTTCATGAAATTAGAGTGGTGACAAAACATGAAGTACATACAACATTTCTTTATGATGGACCTGCTGATCAGGACATGAAACTTCCTAGCCTTAATTATATAGCTATATGCTCATACCCCCCTATTCAATCTGTCAGCACTACTGACTTCCATAAAACATTTCACCCACCCTTACCCTTTTTTTTTTTTGAGACAGAGTCTCGCTCTCTCCCGGGTACTCCAGAGTGCAGTGGCGCGATCTCTCACTGCAAGCTCCGCCTCCCGGGTTCACACCATTCTCCTGCCTCAGCCTCATTAGTAGCTGGGATTACAGGCGCCCGCCACAACGCCCAGCTCATTTTTTTTTTTTTTCTTTTGTATTTTTATAGAGATGGGGTTTCACCGTGTTAGCCAGGATGGTCTCGATCTCCTGACCTCGTGATCCACCCGCCTTGGCCTCCCCAAGTGCCAGGATTACAGGACTGAGTCACCAGCCCGGACTACCTTGTCTTTCAACTTAAGTATTAAAACATGGATGATTATTTGCAACATTAAGAACATGCGCTTTCTTATTAACTACAAGGATTAACCACATTGCTAACAAAAAATGCAAATCTCAGGTAAAATTATGTTTTCTATTTTCTCTTAACCGAATGGTGCAATGATAGGGTCACAGACAGGTAAGTACAGGATGCTATGGGAGAATTCAGAGGTGGCGAACCAAGGCCTGGAAAACCTGAGAAGAATTCTTAATGGAGATATGACCAAAAAAAAAAAAAAAAAAAAAAAATTAAGGCTTTAGCCAGGTAAAAGAGTTGGGGTAGGAAAGGAGGTGATCTTAAGATACATTTCACAATAACATTTTAGAACATTAAAAATAAAATATATTGTGTTAAAATACTGTCAACCTTACCATTCAAAATAGGGATATGCAGCTATTTCTGATGCTGAGAAAAAACAGAATGCCATTTTAAAAATTACATTCAAATATACCCGAGGGCAAACATCTTCCTGGGATTCATGTGCAATTATTTGTTGCTTGGCAGAATATCTTATCACTAGCCAACACACCTGTTATGTCATAATATTTACATAGAAGAATCACGTTGTTTTTCTGAAAAATCTCAGTGACCTCTAAAATGCCTAAGATGTTTAGAAATGATGAAGACTGATTCACGTGCATTTAGAATTTAAAAGATTTTCCTCATGCCATTCTTGGATTTCCTTTAACATTTTTCCCATCCATTCCTCCCCTCTTTATTATGTTTCAAGAGTTCTGAATTGGGGAATATAAAAATAGAAAAATGACCCCATTGTATGGTATTTTTTAGTTGTAGCCACTATTATTCTTTCTTTGCAGTGTTGTAAACAGACTTATGTCTCAGATCATATATAATAATATAGATGTAGGAGTAAGAGGCTGAAGTCAAGAAGAAAGGGACTAAAAACCCCTGCTTTCCCAGTTACTAGCTCTAAGCTTCCATATCCTCATCTGTAAAATGAGGATAATGAGTTGTTGCCTTTTATTTATTTATTAACAGTTGTTACTTTGTAAATGAAATAACATAGTAAAAACAGTTAGCCCATCACATAACACCCAGTAGAAGCTCCTTAAGTATTTCTAACATTATAGATAAAATTGTTTTTGTTTTCCTTAAATATAGAGACTAGTTATACAAATTTAAGTAAACAAATATTCTGATGCACTCAAATAGTTCAGACTCAAATGTTCTGTCACTTCTCATAGAGAAAAGCCTTGCCAAAGGAGGCATCCAAAACAATCTTGAATAGTAGTCTGGCAATATACAAGATTCATATAGCTAGTCCTCTAGCAAACCAACTCCAACATCATATTAACATAATTAGACCAAGTAGAATTTATCCCAGTAATGTAAAGATGCTTCAAAAATGTAATGTACCACATTGGGAGAGGAAAGGGGAAAAAACACATGTGATCAAGTTAACTGATTTTTTTTTTTCAAAAAAGTATTTGACAAAAGTAAACATCATTATTTAAAAATTCAGATAAACTGGACTAAGAAACAATTTTCTACAACACGAAAAAAGACATTTGCAAAAAAAATGTGCGGCTAGCATCACACTCAATGTAAGAAGATTGAAAGCTTTCTCCTAACATGAGAAACAAGACAGTACGCCTACTTTTACCACTGCTATTCAACACTGTACTGGAAGTCACTATAGGTCAATTCAAAAAGAAAAAGAAATACAATATATCAAATCGAAGGGAAGAAGTAAAACTATCTTTGTTCACAGATGACACGATCCTATGTAGAAAATCCCAAAGAATGCATAAGAAAACTACTAGAGCATCTTAATTAATTCAGCAAAGTTCAGGGTTACAAGATCTACAGACAAAAAATCAGTTGCATTTCCATAGACCGGGAATGAACATTGCAAAAAAGGAAAATAAAACAATTCCATTTATAACAGCACCTAAAAGAATACCTAGAAATAAGTTTAGCCAAGGATATACTTGTACATTGAAAACTATAAAATATTGCTGAAAGAAATCAAATTTAAATTACTGAGAAATTTACGTTATTAAAAATGGAAAGACATTCCACGTTCATGAATTAGAAGGCTTAATATCGTTAAGATGTCAGTACTACTCAAAGCAATATAAAGATTCACTTCGGTCAGGTACGGTGGCTCACGCCTGTGATCCCAGCACTTTGGGAGGCCAACGCAGGTGGATTACGAGGTCAAGAGATCAAGACCATCCTGGCCAACATGGTGAAACTCCATCTGTACTAAAAATACAAAATTTTGCTGGGCGTGGTGGTGCATGCCTATAGTCCCAGCTACTCAGGAGGCTGAGGCAGGAGAATCCCTTGAACCCAGGAGGCAGAGGTTGCAGTGAGCTGAGATTGCACCACTACACTCCAGCCTGGCGCCAGAGTGAGACTCTGTCTCCCCCCCCCCAAAAAAAAAAAAAAAGAATTCACTTCAATGCCTATCAAAATTCCAACAGCCTTTTCTTGGAGAAATGAAAAAGCTGATAGTCAAATTCATATGGAAGTATAAGAGACTCCCAATAGCCAAAGCAGTCTTGAAAAAGAGAACAAGGCCGGGCGCGGTGGCTCAAGCCTGTAATCCCAGCACTTTGGGAGGCCGAGACGGGCGGATCGCGAGGTCAGGAGATCGAGACCATCCTGGCTAACACAGTGAAACCCCGTCTCTACTAAAAAATACAAAAAACTAGCCGGGCGAGGTGGTGGGCGCCTGTGGTCCCAGCTGCTCGGGAGGCTGAGGCAGGAGAATGGCGTAACCCCGGGAGGCGGAGCTTGCAGTGAGCTGAGATCCAGCCACTGCACTCCAGCCTGGGCGACAGAGCCGGACTCCGTCTCAAAAAAAAAAAAAAAAAAAGAACAAATTTGGAGGATTCGCACATCCTGATTTTGAAACTTACACCAGGCCGGGCACGGTGGCTCAAGCCTGTAATCCCAGCACTTTGGGAGGCCGAGACGGGCGGATCACGAGGTCAGGAGATCGAGACCATCCTGGCTAACACGGTGAAACCCCGTCTCTACTAAAAGTACAAAAAAAACTAGCCGGGCGAGGTGGCGGGCGCCTGTAGTCCCAGCTACTCCGGAGGCTGAGGCAGGAGAATGGCGTAAACCCGGGAGGCGGAGCTTGCAGTGAGCTGAGATCCGGCCACTGCACTCCAGCCCGGGCAACAGAGCAAGACTCCGTCTCAAAAAAAAAAAAAAAAAAAAAAAAAGAAACTTACACCAAAGGTACAATAATCACAACAGTGTAGCATTTGCATAAGGGTAGACATGTAGACCAATGGAATAGAATTGAAAGTTCAGAAATAAACCCATACATCTACGGTCAATTGATTTTCAACAAGGGTACAAGTACACTCAATAGAGAAAGACGAGTTTATTTAACAAACTGCTGGAACGACTGAATTTCCACATGCAAAACAATGAGGTTGGACCTCTACATCATACCAATTACAAAATTGAATGCAAAATGGATCAATGCTAAAACTATAAAATTCTTAAAAGAAAAACAGGAGAAATCTTTAGGACCTTGGATTTGACAGTGGATTCTTAGATATGACAACAAAAGTATGAGCAACAGGTGAAAACAACAGATAAATTGAACATCATCAAAACATAAATTTTTTTTTTACATTAAAGGATGCCATCATGAAAATGAAGACAACACACAGAATGGGAGAAAATATTTGCAAATCATATATTAGATAAGACTATAATGTTGAGCATATATAAGGAACTAAAACTAAATAATAAAAAGATACACAGCACTTTAGGAGGCCAAGGCAGGTGGATCACGAGGTCATGAGATCGAGACCAACCTGGCCAACATAGTGAAACCCCATCTCTATTAAAAATACAAAAAATTAGACGGGCATGGTGGCAGGTGCCTGTAGACCCAGCTACTTGGGAAGCTGAGGCAGGAGAACGATGTGAACCCGGGACATGGAGGTTGCAGTGAGTCGAGATTGCACCACTGCACTCCAGCCTGGTGACAGAGCAAGACTCCGTCTCAATAAATAATAATAATAATAATAACAACAATAAAAAGATAAACACCTCAATTAAAAAATAAAGAATCTGGATAGACACTTCTACAAAGGAGATACACAAATAGCCAGTAAGCCCATGAAAAAAATGCTAAGTATCATTAGTCATTAAGGAAATGCAAACCAGAATTAGATCTCACTTGACACCGGTTAGGATGGCTATGATTTAAAAGAAAAAAGAAAAGTAGCAAGTCTTGGCAAGGATATGGAGATACTGAAAACCCCATACACTGCTGGCAGAAATCAAAATAATACAACTTCTATGAAAAATACTTTTGTGATTCTTCAAAAACTTCAGCACAGAATTACCATTTGATCCAGCTATTCTACTCCCAGGTATATCTTCAAAATAATAGAAATCAGAGACTTAAGGAGATACTTGTATACCAGCGTTCATGCAGTATTATTCAAAATAGCCAAAAGGTAGAAAACAACCCAAGTGTCCATCAACAGATAAATGGATAAACAAATGTGGCATTTACATACAGGGGAATATTATTCAGCCACATAAAGGAACCAATTTCCGATACACGCTACCACACATAAGAAATAAGTCATTCATGCTAAGTGAAATATGCCAGATACAAAAGGACAAATATTGTGTGAGTCCACTTACGTGAAATAACTACAACAGGCACATTCATTAAGACAAAAAGTAGATGAGAAGTTACCAGAGGGTAGGGAAAGGAGGGATAAGCAGGGAGGGGCTGTTGTTTAATGGGTACAGAGTGTATTTGGGAGTCATGAAAACTTCTGAAAATAGTGGTGGTGGCTGCACAACATTTGTGAATGTAATTATTGCCACTGTACACATAAAATGGTTAAATGGCTAATTTTATGTTATATATCTTTACCACAATAAAAATTATTTTTTGAAAACTTATATAGCTAGTTATTTTTGTTCTTTGGCATAATTTGCTAAGCAGGCAGTATTCAACTTCACTAATAGTGTATAAATCACAACTATGTTTATACATTTCTAGATGGATAATCTTAAGACCTATCTATTTCCTCTTAAAATAGAACAGGTATGTAATAAAATTGAATGGATGAACAAACAAGCAAATTTATAAATACATGGATAGACAAACGATAGCAAGCATTTTTAAATTCCTGTCTCTGGATAAGTAACTTTTGATTTTTGTTGCTGTTGTTTTTTTAAAACCATACTCAAATATTATTGATTAAACATTATTAAAGAATTTGTGATTTTATTTTAGGAGACTGAGTAGATAAAAAATGATAACATTTTACAAATACTAGGATACTTTAAGATGGTTTGTTGCTAATGATTTTTTTTAAAATAATACTCTATTGAATGTGATGCCATCCCATTGTGATGTTGTATGTAAAATCTCAATAAGCCCAAGGCAACCTTATGAATTAAATTTACTTTTTTTTCACTCAACTATTCAATAAAAATGAACATACCAGCATGTATTGCCACTTATTAAAACACAAAACACCTTCTTAGAGAAACAGATTTATCACTATGCCAAAAAGTTAATTGCTTGTTACAATGTGTTAAGGAAAAATGTGAATTCTTCCTATAACCATTTTTAACACTATGAATAAAAATCATTTAAACACCGCTTCCATTTTATTTTGTTTCCTTTTGAAACAAGTAGGTATGCTTCCTAAAACAATTCTCTGCACAGTCAAATTTCAGTTTTTATTTGGTTAAAATGGAGAATAATTTTGTACAAATAAATTTTTTTAATGGTAACATTTTCAAGAAAGGACAGAACAGCAACTCTGCCCCTTCTAAAAATCCATACAACAGATATTTCACTGGATGAAAACCCTTCAAATTCCAGAAAAGTAAAACAAAAACTTTGTCAAAAACATTTTTGGTATAACCTTGTATGAGCATTTTGCCTTTACCATCTACATTTTAAATTATGTCAATCAATATTTGTCAAACACATCAACTGAATTACAGTTTCTCATTGGTTCCTGGATATAAAAAAAATCTTTGCATAAGTATCAGAGAAAACAGTTCAGTATTCTTAGGACATATCTACAACACTAAAATATCTGCAAAGACACTGTGCTTTTCCTCAAATGTTTGTTTCCTTTTTTGTATCAATCTACAAGTTACATGAAATGGACCAGTGAAGAAACCAACAAGTCTGGTGAATGGTTGTGACCATATTTCCATATGTTTCCCTTGCATATTCTCTCCATGGAAACCCTGACACACCACTTCAAATCCCACCATCGCTGCTAGCTCTCCATCCTCCCATCTGGCTCTTCCAGCTGTCCCTAAGGCCCTCTTCATCTCCACTCCATCCTAAAATTTCTTCCTTGCTCCTATTCTCTTTAAGTTTTAATCATTTCCTCATTTCACTACAAGAATCTCCATTCAGCCTCTGACTTATCTATAAAGATCAGGTGTGGAGATTAATAGACTTCTAGACCAGGTAAGCAACAAATGAGTTGATGGGGCCCACTAGACAAGACCGTGAGTGAAAACGTCAGGACATTAGCAGAAGCAGCGGACTAACTGGACCCACATGTTAAAATGAGGCACAACAGATACAAACACTTACTTAGCTCCTTGGGAATTATTTTGCAATAAATGTTGTTGAATTAATGAATGAATGCATTCATTAATAATCTATGGTACTATTCTCAAAATCATTCCAGGGATAAGTTATTTGGCACACATGCATCTCACATCAGAAGTAAACAGCTAGCACAGTGATAACCATACCAAGGCTCTTCCACCTGTAATGTGAGATACTACAGCTTTTCAAGTTCTACATTAGAAACCTATATAGGCAGTTCAGTAGTCCTGTGATTCTTTTGGTTAGGGGCATGCTGATGTGCAGTGTATAGGATAAGATGGCTAAACAGCATCTGCACCTCAATGGCAAAGGAAGAGTGACTCAGACTATTGTCCAAAATGAGGACAGAGTACTCCAGGGCTTATAGACTATTAATTAAATCAATTAGTTATAAAATTTTAAAGAGAGCATAACACACTATTTCTATAGTAAATCATGTCTGCAAAAAATGTTCAAACCTCTTAAACCTCCTCACATAGGAACTTGCTTGGAATATTAAAATATTAGGAAAGTCTGTCTTTTTTGTTCTGGTTACTAATGGATTCTGTAAGTCATTTCTGTTTATTCATCAAAAAACATTTCCCAATGTTTGTAATTCTCTGACATTCATCATGTTTTAATACAACAGAATTATCAGGAAGAAATATTTCCATGAAATTATTGACTTAATATAATCTTACATACACTACTGAATGCTATTGCTGCTACAGTTTTTCAAAGGAAGGTTAAAACATCTGACTTTTATAAATCAAAAAGAAACAAAAGGTACAAATTGATCAGAGAATAAAAGCACATTCAAAGTATAAAAAGTCAATGCTTTCCTAGAATTCTTCCTGGTTAAACATACACTGTAATTATTTTCCTACACTCAGTTTGATACCATTGGGTGCTAAATATTCATTCCTGAAACAAACCTGAATCAGAAACTATTCATCTTTTTTTCAAATAGCTGACATGTTGCATAAACAGAAAGTTTTGTAGTTTTTTTAAATAAACAATACACCATGTGAACTTTGATTTATTATGCAATTTATCTCTCTCTCTCTCTGCTATATATAATTCAGAGCCAAATAGGACCGTTCCTATACCATTAATATTTTCCAGCTCCTTTTGGCTTTAAGGCTATGATCATTTTTAAATGTTTCAAATGTGTGGCACACATTTATCATTAATATTATAGTGGCATCACTGCTATTTTAAACTCTAATATCTGGGAGTTCATAACTTGGCACATAAAACTTGCTAGACAATAATGATGAAACTTAGCTTGCTACAACCTAGTTTTGCAGTAACTTTTCAAGAGAAAAAAATAAAATGCAATCTAATAATTTCCAAGTTCAAAGATATCTGAAATATTTTTAAATAGATTCATAAATATTTGAAATTACAGAAACATATAAGGTATGAGTTATTAGGCTAATCTCTTTTCCTCAATTTTTTGTTTGTTACAGAAAAACAAAAACAAGCAATTCTGAAATCATTAAAGCTTCTCATATTGATTAGAACAATATGTTCCTATCTGTTAGGAAAATAAAGTTTTTCTCTTACTAAAATTACATGATTAATAATAACCTCCTTTTTTAGAAATTTATTAATCACATGTAACCTAAGCTATTACCAAGACATATTAGGCAAGCGGTCTATGCTAACAAAACCAGATATAAGTTTATTAAGTAGACAACTTTTGAAATAAAATGAACTTCATTTAACAAATCTACTCTGAATGCAATTTTTAATTTTTTTTTTTTTAAGACAGGGTCTGGTTGTCACCCAGGTTGAGTTGGAGTGCTGTGGCACGATCTCAGCTCACTGCAACCTCCACCTCCAAGGTTCAAGCTATTCTTCTGCCTCAGCCTCCCAAGTAGCTGGGATTACAGGCGTGGACCACCACACCCTGCTAATTTTTTTTTATTTTTTGTAGATACGAGGTTTCGCCATGTTGCCCAGGATAGCCTGGAACTCCTAAGCTCAAGTGATCTGCCCGCCATGGCCTCCCAAAGTGCTGAGATTTCAGGCCTGAGACGCCGGGTCTGGCCAATTTTTAATTTTTATATGCAATCTCAGAAATTGTTTTTCATTCAGTCGACAGCTTTCAAATATTTGCTACATGTCAAGAGTTGCAGCAGGCTAGGATACAAAAATGAGGAGACTCTACTCTCAAGTACAGGCATACCTCGTCTTACTGCATTTCACTTCACTGTGTGCCACACACACTGCGCTTTTTACAAATGGAAGGTTTGTGGCAACCTTACATTGAGTAAGTCTACCGGCGTCATTTCTCCAACCGCGTGTGCTCACTCATGTCTTTGTGTCACATTTTGATAATTCATTCCATCTTTCAAACTTTTTCATTATTATATCTGTTATGTGGTGGGTGATCAGTAATCTTCGACGTCACTGTTACAATTGTTTTGGGGTACACAAATCATGCTTACATATGATGGCACACTTAATAATTGTGTGTGTTCTGACGGCTCCACTGACTGACTGTTCTCCCTCATCTCTCCCTCTTCTCAGGATTCCCTATTCTATGAGACATACAAATATTAAAACTAGGCCAATTAGTACCCCTGCAATGGCTTCTAGGCATTCAAGTGAAAGGAAGAGTCACCGATCTCTCACTTTAAATCAAAAGCTAGAAACGATGAAGCTTAGTGAGGAAGGCACGTCGAAAAGCAAGATAGGCCAAAAGCTAGGTCACCTGCACCAAGAAGTTAGCCACATTGTGAGTGCAAAGGAAATGTTCTTTTAAGAAATTAAAATCACTACCCCAGTGAACACACAAATAACACAAAAGTGAAAAGAGATTTATTGCTGACAGGGAGAAAGTTTTAGTGATAGAAGATCAAACCAGCCACAACATTCCCATAAGCCAAAACCTAATTCAGGGCAAGGCCCTAACTCTCTTCAGTTCTATGAAGGCTGAGAGAGGTGAGGAAGCTGCAGAAGAAAAGCTAGAAGCTAGCAGAGGTTGGTTTATATGGTTTAGGGAAAAATGCCATAACATAAAAGTGCAGGGTGAAGCAGCAAGTGCTGATGGAGAAGCTGATATTCTTATTAGAAGCTAAAGCAGCTGGTCACTTTAAGTGGAAGTCAACTCTCATTTATCATTCTGAAAATCCTAGGGCCATTAAGAATAATGCTAGATCTATTCTGCCTGTGCTCGAGGAACGGAACGACAAAGCCTGGATGATGGTATAATGTTTACACCATGGTTTATTGAATATGTTAAGCTCACACTGAAGACTTACTACTCAGAAAAAAAGATTCCTTTCAGAATATTATTGCTCGTTGACAATGCATTCGGTCACCCAAGAGCTCTGATGGAGATATACAAGGAGATTAACACTGTATTCACGCCTGCTAACACAGCATCCATTCTGCAGGTCAAGGACTGATTTTGACTTTCAAGTCTTTACTACTTAAAAAATGGAATTCATAAGACTATCACTGCCATAGGCAGTGATTCCTCTAATGGATCTGGGCAAAGTCAGTTGAAAACCTTCTGGAAAGGATTCACCACTTCGGATGTCGTTAAGAACATGTTTGATTCATGAGAGAAGGTGAAAGTATCAACATTAACAGAACATGGGAAGAAGTTGATTCCAACCTCATGGGTGACTTTGAGAGGTTCAACACTCCAGTGAAGGTAGTCATTGCAGATGTATGGAAATGAACTCGAGTTAGAAGTAGAATCTGAAAATGTGACTGAACTACTTGTAATCTCGTGATCAAACTTGAACAGATGAGGAGTGGCTTCTTATGGATGAGCAAAGAAACTGGTTTCTTGAGATGGAATTTACTCCTGGTAAAGATGTTGTGAACATTGTTGAAGTGATAACAAATAACACAAACTTAATAAATAAAGCAGCAGCAGGATTTCAGAGGACTGCCTACAATTTTATAGAAGTTTTACTGTGGATACAATGCTAGCACATGGCATCACACACTAGAGAAATTTTTCATGAAAGGGCAAGTCAATCAATGGGGAACACTTCATCGTTGTTTTAAGATATTGCCACAGCTACCCCAAACTTCAGCAACCACCACCTGATCAGCCAGCAGCCACCAACATGAAGGCAAGACCCTCTACCAGCCAAGAGTGTGATTCCCTGCAGGCTCAGATAATTGTTAGTTTGTTTTTAGCAATAAAGTATTTTTAATTGAGACATGTACATTGTTTTTATAGACATAAGGCTATTGCACCCTTAGCAGACTGCAGCATAATGTTAACAACTTTTATATGCACTTGGAAACCAAAAATATGACTCGCTTCATTGTGATACTGGTTTTGTTGTAGTAGTCTGGAACTGAACCTATATTATCTCCAAGGCATGCCTGTAACTTTCAGTATATAGTTTTGTGTTTTAATTCATCTATTCACATTTAAGAAATTATCATAATGTGCATCCCCTCTGCCCAGCAAAGATTCCACAAAGCATGACTTTCCAATTTTTGTAAGTATGTCAACATCCCCAAACCACAAAACTACACGATGCATCAGAAGTTATGTACTAGGTCACTTTTCACTGATGTAAAGAAAAGTTTTCCATATAAGCTGCTGTGACCTTTCAAGAATCATGTATCGACAAGGTCTCATAACCGAGATTAAAACTTAGGTATGATTTCAATTCAGTAGTATTTTCTCCACGTTAAACTGCTTTCGTACAAAAGCTTATGACTATTCATTTGCATAACACAGAAGCAAAACAGCATTTTGAAAACCTGGCAGCCTTTCTGTATTCATGGCCCACAAATTTCTTATATACAATCCCCTCAATTTTAAATTTCTGTGATTAATCATGTAATAAAATCCTAACAAAAATGAAATGCACTGATAAAGATTTTAAAATACTATATGCTTTATCCACTCTCAGAGATTCGTGTTTGTTTTCTGTCGAGACAGCGTCTTGCTCTGTCACCCAGGATGGAGTGCAGTGGCACAATCTCAGCTCACTGCAACCTCCACCTCCTGGGTTCAAGCAATTCTTCTGTCTCAGCCTCCCAAGTAGCTGTGACTACAGGCACCCACAACCACTCCTGGCTAATTTTCGTATTTTTAGTAGAGAGGGGGTTTCACCATGTTGGCCAGCCTGGTCTCAAACTCCTGACCTCAAGTGATCCATCTGCCTTGGCCTCTCAAAGTGATTACAGGCATGAGCCATCGTGCCCAGCCCACTCTGAAATTTGGATTGAAACAGTAGTTCACAAAAAAGAAAAAAAATTAAGTATTAAAAATAAACGATGAGATACTCAGCCACATGGCAGTGAACAAAATGTGGCCCTCAAATAAAAGAGTATTTAGAAAAAAGGAAAAGCTATCATTTTGCCATCTTGAAAATAGTGAAAATCCAGGTCATCAATATTTCCATTATGGATTCTTATGCCACTCTACCAAAGGGCTACAAAACTCCCAACATGCTCATATGAAGTGTTCTGTAGATTACAAGTATCATTATACTTCACTTTTCTGAAAGCAGTTTTGAAAAACAAATTCATCTTTTAAGAAAAACTTCTCATATTATAATGTGTCTTCAACTCATGGCACAGTAGAAAAGTCAAGAATTCACCATAATCCTCTTTGAGAAAGACACAATTTTTACTTTCTTAGAACTTGAACCTGCCTTGGAGTTAAAGGTTACAGAAAAGTCATGGTTGGGACAGAACAGGAGGAAGGCCAACATGAATGGCAGAAGGAAGAGGGGATGAGGACATGGGTGTGAAGCGGGAAAAAGGAAGCTAGTAGAGACCCAAGTGAAGGAATCCGGGGAGGAAAATGCAGTCAGGAAGCATCCTTCGTGCCAGCTAGGGAACTCTATACCAACTGCAGGGATAGCAAAGAGGGAAATGAGGGGCAGTCAGCTTGGAGAGCTACCACGCAAGATCTTTAGGCGCTCGGGGCTCCAACTCGGAAATGTCTCCAAGTAAGCTCAAAAGCCTTTTAAAAACTTACAAATTACCTCCTCTCTCAGGCCCCTGTCTTTAGAAGGATATGCTTCTCACAGCTTTGGTTGAATTGTTCCATCTGAGGATGTCTGGTGGGGTCAGATGTCTGGTGTCTTTGTTTTCCTTGTGACCTTCTCTGTTCCTCAAGGCAAGGGCCAGTCTTGTTCGCCTTTGAATCCCCCTTAGTGCTTACAGCTGTCCTACATGAGGTACGCAGTCTTTAAAATATACTAAAGAGAACTGCAACTAACCCAGCATTTCTCAGAGTTTATTCCAACTTTAACATTTGCATATTTTAGAGGCAAATGTGCTCCAGGTGAACGCCTCAGTCTGTGAGTCCAAGCTGAGTTTCCATATGCAATCTTGGGCTCTTCTTTAGCTATGCTGTTCCCAGGTGCTCAAAAAGCCCAGAAATCAGTCGAGAAAGTAACACATAAGGAAAAAAATGCTAAATTAAAAAACAAGCCAGAAAATCTAGGGAAGGCTGTCCATCCCACTTTTGAGAGATGCACAAGAAATTCAGAATCTGTGTGTGAGACTTGTTTAGGCGATCACATCTCCCAGGGCATGGCATTTTCCTAAAGCTGCCTCATTCACTTCTAAGCAAGGATTTTCGTTAAAGTATGTCATTCCTTACATAGGTATGCTCCAAATACCATCTTAAACTTCCCACATTCAAGATTAACCATGTCTGGAAGTTGAGTTTTTCCTCCCGATGTAACAGTTAGCAACAGTATCTCTTATTGTTACATGGCATTGTAAAGGAATTGTGTTTTGCCCAATTCCTCTGTTTCTTAACGTCATATTGCTCACAAATGTGCATTCAAGAATGAACAAATTCTGGACCTAAGATATCATTTATAAATACAATTAGTATTATCTATTTTCAGAAAAATAATAGTGTAATACTCAATGTATACAACATTTTGTAGTCCATACATTTCAGATTTCAACAGCACAAATGCATGTAACACAGGATTTGGTCTTCAGCAGACTGGTTAATTTATCTTTACCATATGTGTGTGTGTGTGTGTGTGTGTGTGTGTGTGTGTATTCATTCCATTTTCCATTTTTGCTAGCCCATTGGTTCTTAACTTGGCTTGAATACTTTGAGAAATTGCCCTGGGAGCCCTCTCTCCAGGAGATTTGAATGTCCTCAAAATAAATTTTGCATACATTTTGAGAGAGTTTATAGAACTTCTGAAGCTGACCATGGCCCCTCTGCTTAAAATCTCCGTGGTAGAGTCAACTGCATTGTCTTTTGTTGCTAATAAACAAAGTCTGAACTTTATATACAAGTTTCTAAACCTGCTAGAATTCTACCTCCTGTGCAGACACCAAGCATTGTAAATTCTATTCTTCTAAGAGGCTCAAGGAATCATGTTATGAAATATTCCCTATATGAAAATAGTCCTTGTGAAGCATGCAGAATTAAAATGATCTAAACCATGAGAATGTCTTACTTAAATTACATTAAAAGGAAATCCAGGAGCAATATGGGAAAGTTTGGTAAGAACAGAGCAGTGCCTTTAAATCTCCACTTAGTGATATACTAAGTGAAATGAAAAGCATTCGCTTTAACCTTAGTTAACCTATTCCTCCTAAGCTCAATTTCCATACTCTTTAAATGTCTTAAAATTAGTGAAATGATTTCATTTATATTTTTTCCACCCCAAGTTCATAAGTGAGGCAGAATCATATGTGTACCATCTCATCCCATTTGCCATTCAATGGAAGCCAGCACCATAATTCTGCATCAGAAGAGAACTGAAATGAAGGCAATATGTCTATCAAAGGGACCTTATATTAAATGTAAATTTCTTTACTCTTTCAGATAAAAGGGCAAATTATTTAATTCAATTCAGAAAGCATTTATGAAGAACTGAAAGGCATTGGACTAGGATATGGAGGGAAAAAAATACAAAGATCCTTGGAGAGTGCCTGCCCTCCCTCCAAGAGTCTACCTCTTACGGAGGGAGACAGATGTGCGTGCAAGACAGATGTGAATTCAAGGCAGGGTGGAATGCAGGCTGTAACTGAGGACATACAAAGGGAAGAGATACTTATGTTTAAGGAAAAACTAGAAGGCTTCATGGATGAGGTACCATCTGAGTTGTCAGAAGGATGCAATCTCTGCTGCTGGGGTCAGAAATGGGGAAGATGCCCACAGAACAAGTAAGACCAGCCATGTGGGGTGAAAAGCCCAGTGCCACATGAAAAGGTGAAACCCCTTGATTAAACATTATTAAGGATTTCAAGAAGATGACAGCAGCAAATTGAACCGAGGGGTGAGGGGGAGGCTTGTGTGAGTCATAGGTCGCAGGTCTATGAGGCCGGTCTGGCAGCTTATCATCAGCACAGCAACAATAGCAGTCGAAGTACATGGGGAGGCATGGTGGGGAGACCACAGACTGTCCTCGTGGGACTGGTACCTAGCAACATTAACCATCCAATATGTGAGTGTGGCTAAAGAAGGCAGGACAATTCTTCTATTAACATAAGGGAGCATTGCTAAACACACTTTGGGGATGGGGGGACACAAAGTACTCACAGAATGTGGACAGAACATAGAAATCAAACCAACATGCCCCTGAATATGGATTCCTATAAGCCTAGGCTGAGTAAGCTTGCTACAGAAAGTGTCACTCTGCTTGACAGTTTTGTTTGGGGGAAGGGGTAACTGGGGTAAATGGTGCACATTCTTTCAAATTTACCTTCAATTAAGCTGAAAAAAAAAATTAGAGGGATTAAGTGTTAAACCAAGCAAAAAAACAGGTCTTCACATTTTCAGTGAGGCATAATATTTAAGATCTCCTGCCTTTTTCCTTCCTTCAACAATAAATTATCAGCCAATGCTCTGATGAGGCCTCTAGATTAGAAATGATTCTACTAACATTGTTTTATTTACACTACGCATGCTTTGAGTTTTACAGTTCAGTAAAAGTAGAGCTGCACAACTCCTCACATTAGCCCTGAGGCTACTTTAAGCTCCAAGCCGCTGCTCTGTAAGCATTGGAACGAATTCTCTGTAGTCCCCATAGAAATCCCATGGAATGCAGTTTCCTGCTGGTTTGTTACACTGCATCAGAATAATGATAATACGAGGATAGCCTACTAGATTATGCAATGAAACAAAACTCACACACCATAGTCCAACCAGAAAGACTTTAACCCTTCTCTTCTGCAATTAAAGCTTCCTATTTACATCGAAAGGTTGTTTGTGAATAATCCCACCAGGGAGTCAACCCAACAAAAATAAATCACCCAGTGCTTTCCGACAGGCCGAGTCCAACGCCTGGCACCTAGTACAATAAGTACTTGTTGAACAAATGATGAATGCTGACCCATTTATCCTGACTGATTTTTCCTTCTGCCCCAAACCTGACTTACACTCCGCTAAACTTGTCTCTCTTACACCTTTCATAGAATACTTCAGTACATTTTTCTGCATTTTAAACGACTCCCTTATGAATTCTCATAACTCTGTATCAAAAAGTCCTATTAAATTCATAATGGGATAACCATGAAAAGGGAAATTATTGTATTAATTCCCTGTCTTGCCAGTACAGAAGGAAGTCAGTGAATTGACAGGAAAAAAAAAAAAAAAAAAAAAGTCACCTGTGCTGCCACAGGAGGGGAAATGGGGTTCTGAGAGTCAGCACCCTGGCTCTGCCTCTTACTAGCTCTGGGTACCCAGGAAAGTGATCCAACTTCTCTGTGCCATAATTTCCTCATTAGTAACAGGAACACAAAAAGAAATTTACTGAAGTAGTCACTGTGAAGATTAAATGGGACACCATGAAGCGCTTAGTAAAGCATCTGCTATGTGGCAACTATTCAATAAATACTAGTTGCCATTATTATTATTCCATTAACAGTAACTAGGATAATGTATCTCCTTGGTTTTTTTAAGTTGTTCATTTGAAGAATATTTTAAAATATTTAAGTAATGTAGAATTTTAAAGTTAATAATCATGAATTTAGAAGACAACTGGGAATAATATTTGTGACTGGTAAGAACTGCTTACACAGATCTTATTTAAGAACATGATATAAGACCGATTACATAAAACAAATAGTTTTTCATCCTGAGACACTTAAGTTCTCAATTCCATCCTCTGGTAAGTGAAGCTTCTTCACAAAATTGAAATCTTTATGAAACTTCTTTGTAAATATAAAATAACGTAGTTTAACATTGACTGACGGAATTTGAATACAATGTTTCAATACTTTGCTGTATAAGAGAAAATGGTGATAGGGAAACCATTGGCTCTCCTTACACAATTGTCTGCTTTAAAAGACATACCAGAGAACACACGGATTTTCACAGTTACTGAATTAAAACCTCACATCAAACCTTATTATCATTTTGAAATATTTGGCCATGCAAAAACCAACAGGCAAGCTCTTGCTAAAAGAAGTCTGTCATTTCTTCACTGCCCATAACCCTGCCAGCTTTCCAATGCTCCTTTGACAGTATAATCAGTCAATTCAATCAGAGAAATTTAAAGTACAATGGTAATTTTCTCTCACTTTTTTCTTTACACTGTCAGTTCAAGCCACCTGCTGAAAGCACTGATGTGGAACAGCTCACTATTAGCTCTGAAATTAGTACCAGTTACCAGTTAAATACCTGGCACATTCGGCCTGGAATAGAGTCTCTTAATGACGTGTAAGCCCATCAGCAGAATCGGCACTTACACTAGCCTTTTCTCCAAGTCATCTGACCCTTGGTATAATGACACAAGACTGAAAGCAAGCTGGGAAAGGAAAATGGGTTCAAGGACATAGATGCAAATTTGAAAAAAGCAACACTTCCGCTTAAGTATTCTTAAGTGTGATGTTACTATGGCCTACTCTAAACAAACTCCTAAATTCAGTATCCAGCCTATATCAATAGCTAAAACGTTTAACAAGATATAACTTGTCCAGCAAGTATTTTGTAGAAAGAAATACTGCATTTTAAATGAAAGAATCTTTCTCTTTACATTTCAACTCAAAATTTGCGACCATGTGCACATTTTTCGCATGTACCCTAAAACAGAAAGTAAAGTGCAATTACCTCTGCTCTCTTACACGCTCCAGCTCTCGCCTGGCCTGCCAAGCTCAGCAAGCAGGTTTGTGAGCACTGACTGAGGCCGCCAGGATGAAAGGCATTTACTCCATCTACTCAGAGGGTCGTCAATGGACAACCTGTACAAGGTTTATGCTTTAAATAATAAATGAACTAAACACCTTGAGGTAATTGGCTGTGTGAAGCTTCACAATAGACCAGATAGCTTGTCTGAACAAAGTAAAATAAGATTAAATAATGAATGAGGGGTACAGAGATGTTCAAGCCACACTAATACTGCATGGTTTTTTGAAAAAGTGAAAGTGGTCGGTGAGTCAGGTTGTCACGATTTTAAGAGGTGTCACTGGGACTTCCTTTTTCTTTGTCAGCAGTAATGATTTCAAAGATCTATATTTTTCTAGATTCCCAGTGTTGAGTGCATAGCAGCCAGTTCTGAGTGACAGAAGATTGTCCAAAGTCTACCCATGCTCAATTCCACTTGCAATTTATGAAGACAGAACCAACATCCGATGATGTCTGGAGGAAAAATATCAGAGCAAACTTTTGAAAAATATAATGTTTCTGACACATGTACAGATTTAATACCATCTGCCACCACAGGGACCAATAAAGAGAGGAGGTTCTGTCAAGCAGTTTTCTAAGTCAGTTGCAGTGTAGACACTCCTGTTGGGCCACTTTTTTTTTTTTTTTAAACAAAAAGTTGATGTTTGGTTGCTAGCTGTGGAGAGAGTAAGAAATTACAGCCATTGGACAGTCAACTCACAAACATGAGAAGAGTTTAAAACGAAATAGAAACTGCATCCAGGCACATTTGTAGATGCTAATTCCATCATAATTTGTTAATAAATTGTATTTAGCTTTCTTTATTAAATTTTTAAAAGATCAGAAGATTAAATAGTCATTATTAATTCTAAGTGTGATAGTGGCCTGAGGCTATGTAAATAAAAATGTCCTCGTCAGTGTGAAACGCATATTAAAGTATTTATAATTGTAAAGATATGATGCCTGAGACTTGCTGGAAAATACCATAGGGAGAAAAAATGAAGTAGAGGTTAGATAAAATAAGATTGAAAAAATATTAATAATTGTTGAATGTAGATATGGATGCATGGAGATTCATTATTCTAGACTCTGTTTTGTGTTTGAAAATTTCTGTAATGAAAAGTTTAAGTACACAAGTACCTGGCTGCACTACACCAACACAAATGACTGTATAAGCAGGTACATAAGGAAATGCTCTTGGCAGGGATTTGCCAAATCCATTCAGCAAATATGCATCAGGGCCAACCATGTGCCAGGCATGGTGCCTACTCTCTACCCGGGATGAAGAAGCCTAGGACTCTATGCCCCATCCCTGGAGGAGTATGGCCTATTCAGGGCTCCCCTAGTAACTGACAACAGCACTCAGCTCTAAGACCTGGCTCCTCAGCCTTCATGGCTCAGGTCCTATGTCACTTCCTCACATGAGCCATTCCTATTTCCCAAATCTTATCTAGGCAACATTCCTTATCCTGCTGGTCTCTACCTCAACCCCAACTTGTTTCCTTCAGGGTACTTATGAACATTTGTAATCGTTTTACTTGGCTATACTCTCATTGACTATCTCCTCCAGGACAGTGCAAATGGGAACCCTGCCTTTCCAGTTATCCCCTGTATCCCTCGGCTACAAGACAGCAACTATTGATCTCTCTCATTATCCTCTTAAACCATGGCGGAAGCCATCGTGAGCTTGCTACTTTCATTTGCAAATAAATATACTCCTTTAAGACTACAGAACCAGTATTTGAAACATAAACCAGAAGGTCAAGTACAGTGATACCAATGTATTAGTATCCTCATTCATCACCTTTATTTTCTTAAGTACATAGCATTTGTTGATCAGAAGACAGTGGTCAAGAACTTGGGCCTTGGGATCCAACATACCTGGGTTTTAACTTCTTTTCACTAACTGCATAAAGTCGGGCAAGTTAATTAGTATCAATGATTCTTGTTCTCTACATCCATAAAATGGACAGGTATTAACTAAATCACAAGGTGTTGAGACATCGAAAATTAATCATAACATTAAGCAAAGTGTTTGGAACATAGTAAGCGTTCAATAAATATGCTCATTATCTCCATACTACTTCCCGCTTCTAATACCATCAGGAAACTTTATACAGAAAATAGTAAAAAATTAATCTGGGGAGATGCCTTTAGACTTTAGATCTAAAGAGTAATTTAAATAACCTAATAGCCCCATGCTTTCTAAGGAAAAGCTAAAGTCACACCAGAGCATGAACATTCCAGCCAGTACATGAACACATACTAAAATATCTGTCATCTTTCATTGTCCTTCACTGTTGGGAAAATACATACATTTAACTCAACTTTGAATTTGTCCAAAGTATGTTCAGTACCATATTTCTCCATATGTACAACAATGAAGGCCAGTGAGACAGTGAGTGAATGAAACATATCAGTTGGAGAAATTCAGAGTCTTTCACTTGGAAGTGAAATGCCCCAAAGGGAGAATGCTAGCCAGCCACTGGTCACATGTGGAACTTCAAAGATGAGATCGAAACCTGAGCGCTGACTTCACCACAAGTTCCTGCAGTTTTGTGACTTAAAAAAAAAAGTAAATAAATAAAAATAGAATCATAACCTTTAGAAAGAACACAGAATCTATACTTGAAAGATGGACAGAGCCACAGACTTTTCTTTGGCACAGTTAAACTATTAATTCAGAGTTTTCACTAAATTGGAAATAATAAAAATCACCACTTTGGGACCACTTATTTGCTATACACTTGGACACATGGTCTTAATATCTCAAAACTGAGTTAATAAATCCACAAAGATAGATTTTATATTACCATTTTGAAAACAGTGAAATTAAAGCAGAGAAAATATAATTAACTTGATCATGGCATCACATAAAAATTAGTGGAGAAGCCTGGATTTGAATCTAGGTTTTCTTATTTAAAAACATGTACTCTCATGTCACATACATGACACTTTTATCCTGCAAAAATTGAAAAAAGTTTTATATGTAAGCTATGTTATCCTTAGATTTGTCATAATGTGAGTTAAACTAGCTAGCTGCAATGCTTTTATAATATGCAAAATATTGAAATAATTTCATTTTTAAAAATTTAAATTTGTTGAGTTTAGTCTTAATTTAGAAAAACTTGTCTCTTGCACTTAAAATCATAAGTCAGCACAGTCTTTATTCTATATGTAAAAAAATTTTTCTTACAGAAGATATAGGTAATAGTAAACTAGTAAAAGCTCGTTATAGGCCGGGTGCGGTGGCTCACACCTGTAATCCCAGCACTTTGGGAGGCCGAGGCGGGCAGATCACGAGGTCAGGAGATTGAGACCATCCTGGCTAACACGGTGAAACCCCATCTCTACTGAAAATACAAAAAATAAGCTGGGCATGGTGGCGGGTGCCTGTAGTATCAACTACTTGGGAGGCTGAGGCAGGAGAATGGCTTGAACCTGTGAGGCGGAGTTTGTAGTGAGCCAAGATCGCACCACTGCACTCTAGCCTAGGTGACCGAGCGAGACTCTGTCTCGAAGAAAAAAAAAAAAAGCTCGTTAAAATTATTATCATTAGCTATTCTGCACACAAATTTACACATGTGGGTGACAATATAAAAATGTCTAAGGACAGTGATTTAAGTTTTGGACCAAAGAAATTTGAAGTTAACAAGATTCCCATAATTCTACAAGAAAATCTTTTACCCTGGGGGTTGGTTCATCAGTAACCACAGCACCCAAATTATAAGATGCCTCACAACTTACTGTTAACCCAATGCAACCTTCAGAGTTCACGAAGCAATTTTGGTGCATCAATTCATAAACAAATTGATAGTGTATGACATTTAGCTTTAGGTAGTGGGTCTACATGAAAAATAAAATGGGGAATTACAGTAACATTTTGGTTTTTAATTTAATTAATTATTCTTTTTGAGATGGAGTCTCTCTCTTGTTGCCCAGGTTGGAGTGCAGTGGTGTGATCTCGGCTCAGTGCAACCTCTGCCTCCCAGATCCAAGCAATTCTCCTACCTCAGTCTCCGAGTAGTTGGGATTACAGGCATGCACCACCATGCCCAACTAATTTTTTTTATTGTTAGTAGAGACAGGGTTTCACCATGTTGGCCAGGTTGGTCTCGAACTCCTGACCTCAGGTGATCCACCTGCCGTGGCCTCCCAAATTGCTGGGATTACAGGCATGAACCACTGTGCCCGGCCAGTAATTTTGTAAAAGAGCCTATCAAATCCTTAACCAAGAACCCCTTTCCCTAACTACAATAATCAAATCTCCAATATGATTAACATGCTTTCAGTTTACCAATAGTAATTACCAGTAGATGAATAACAGGGCCCCTCTTTAAGGTACCCCCATCTTGTGGCCTTTGCACTAGCTGTTTCCTCTTCTGGGAGTGTTCTTTCACTGACTTTTGTTATGTACTGTTCTCATAATTTAACCTCTACTGTCTTATCTTCAGCCCTTCCATGAGCACCCTCTCTCTGGAATACCTTAGAACTCCCAATCGTGGTGCCTATACCAATTCCCTGTTCCCTTTTTTAATACTTTTCCCACCTGAAGTTCTTTGGTTTTTATGATTGTTTACAAATTTCTTGTCTGCCCCACCCCACTGTAATGTCCATTAGAACAGGGACATAATCGCTCATGTTCTGGTTCTCTACCTAGTACCCAGACCAAATATAGTGTCTTCCAATAAATATATACACATCCAAACCAGTGGTCCTCACACTTCAGCATGTATCAAAATCAAGTGGGGACTTGTTAAAACACAGATTTCTCAGTCCCACCTGAAGTTTCCAATTTAGTAGTTCCCAGGCTGGGCCTGAAAATTCAACTTTCTAACATGTTTCCAAGTAATACCAGTGAAAGGAATTAAAAAAGATCAACCACAGTTCACAGTACAATCCACTGAGGCTTTCTAATGGACTATCACTGCTGAATGATTTTGAATACAAGTAACAGATTCCTTCCCAAAAATAAATGTAACTGTGAAATTTTAAAGAACTTTTTTTCTTTAAATTTCCATTAAAATTTCCAAGTCTAAGCTTTAAGTGCCTCTTTTACTTTTTACATGTAATTAATATCCAACATTTACCAAACACTAACTCCCAGTTCCAGACACTATTTCAGGCACTGGTGTTATCTTCATGTCATCTTCATGTAATCTTCACAAAAACCGCATGAAGGACTATTGACATTCCCATCTCACAGATGAGATGACTGAAGTACAGGGATACTAAGTAACTTGCCAAGGTCACTTGTAAGTGGTCAGGAAGACATCCAAACCCAGGAGACGTAGCTCCAGATTCTGACTTGTTAATAAACACAATGGTACCCAGTCTTACACAAGGTACGTATTCCATGAACAGAGATTCTGGAAAGTTAATATAAAATATAGTCCTATTTCCTGAATCATGGATCACCTGAACCACAGGTTTTTACAAGCTCTATTTTTTTCTCTCTCTCTCTTTCTTGACCACAAAAAGAATGCATATAAATGATGAATTCTGTATTTATACTACTAAAGGGAAATGTGTGATTATGATACCTCACCACTAGACAAATACAAGGTATGTGTGTGATATATTGGCTGGCCCTGCCTGTGAACATTCCTGCAATGTAAAAATTTCTTCATCCAAGGACAAGTTCTTTCACCTTCCCATCTGTCCTGTGAATTTTTAAATGTCTGAGACAGGTGGCCTGTTGGAAACCTAAAACCCTGTGGGTACAAGATATGATTAAAATCTGATGTTAGGTTCTCTGATAAAGAAGAGTCCTGTGTTTAGGCAGGAGTTTGTTAGTAACCTGCAAAATATGTCAAACATAATTTGAACCTTACATAACTAAAATCTCTTAAATTCTAGATTAGCATATGCTATAACAAACTTTTGTTTGCTCAATTTCCCCATAGAAAAGTGCAGTAAGGACTACATAGCAATGCCATAAAGCAGTAAAATGTGATTGAATAACAAAATTTTTTATGGTTTGAATGCTATATTCTTTTTCCCCTTTCTAAATTCACCAGTGGTTTTGGAAATGATGTAGTCTACTTTTGTTTCTTTAGAGTTCCTCTTGATTCTATCTTTGGTAAATGTAACTATAGTTCTCCAAGCAATATTTATAAATACTGCATTAATGGCAGTTAATAAAATCAGTTAATAATGCAAGCTGAGTTCCATAATTGCATATTACTGAGTTCATTACAAAATATATTATTCAAAAAACCTTAACAATAATTATATTTCACCTAAATGCTAAGTGCACTGTGACTTCTCTGAGAACTAAAATGCAAAGGAGAAGAATTAAAAGGCCACTTGTCAGGAACCACTCCCCAGTTTATATTTGTAATGGAAAGCACAATACAATTTTTAAAAATATAATCCATTTCTTTCTAGAAAACATGGAAGGAATTTAATTGAAATCTATTTAGTGAGAACTTAAATCTATGCTGAGTTTCAAGTTTGGCACAGAATACTAAGCAATGATCATGCAGATAATTAAAATTTAAAACGTTAAATGATTTATATTCTTGTAAATAATTAAGGGAATTTAAAAATCCAAGTAAGGAAATGTTCGAAGAGAATATATATCACCAATCTATTTTCTAGAACAATAACATGTGAGAATATGTTACTTACGTTTTGTTACTGGTATTGTCAGCAGCCTTTAATTTAAAAAGCTTTAGCAAATTTAATGAAATTAACCTAAATTGATTGGCATTCTGATCCAGCAGGTATTAAACACACCAAGGTAAAAACAAGGCCACTGTGACAAATTCAATAGATCAATCTGCAGTGATGCAAAAATCCAATAAATTGAAATTTAAACTAAAGAATATTGCACAAATGCCAATCCCTGCTATGAAATAAACAGTATTCATTTGAGACTATATTACTTACTATAACTCCCATGAAATCTATAATTGTGTTGTTTTTTGATTCTACGCCCTTATACTGATTTTCTTCATTTTTAAAAGTTTCTATTTTTATTATTTTCAGTGCATAGACTTCATCACCTAGGCCTCCCCCTTGGTCTTTGTTCATTCAATCATAAATCTTCACTAAATAGTGATCTATCTTTGCCAAGCAATACAGCTTTCAAAAGAAGTTTTTAAAACAAGTTTAAATTAATGAATAAATTGCCAGAGGGCATCTGAAGAGAAAGTAGTCTCTTTAGAGTAGTAAAAATATGGTAATATTTAAAAATGTAGAACATAGCACCATTATTCACTATTTTGATGTTGTTGGCATCCCCAAAATGGGAATCAATACAGAAAATTATGCCTCATCTACAACATGAAGACAGAGGGAAGATACCTACACAATTTCTGCTGACACACACACCTGCAGACCACACTCCCTACCTCTGTACCTAGGATTAGCTCAGTGAACTTTGGCAAAAGGAAGAAACCTCTTCCACAGCTGTGTTTATCTGCTAGGAAATCTTGGCTCTGGTTTATATTCGTATCTCTTAAGCAACTAGCACAGTGCATTGTATATAATCTCTACTTGGAAAATACAAAGCCAAGCATAGTGGCTCATGCCTGTAACCCCAACTACTCAGGAAACTGAGGCAGGAAGATCTCTTGAGCCCAGGAATTCAAAGCTGCTGTGAACTATGATTGTGTCATTGTACTCCAGCCTGGGAACAGAGTGAGACCCAGTCCCTCCCCACCCCCAAAAATCCTGAAATTATTTGAAAATACCCAGGAGAAAACTAAAATAATGCCCACAAGAAGAATGGAAATGGTTACAAAGGAGAGAAAGAAGTTGATAAATGGAATACATGGGAGTTGTTTGAACTGGCTCTAAATAATTCTCCCATCAACACAAAAACTTGAGCAAAGCCATCCCAATTTCAAACAATGTCTTCCCACCTACAGATGTCAGACTATCGCAACTGACACTTGGCACAAGAGGAACAGCACTCATCCCAAGGCAAAAGTTTTAAACCAAGATCAGCAAACTATGCCCTGCAGGCAGTATCTGGCCTAGCACCAGTTTTTGTTTAGTCAGTGAGTTTAACATATTTTTACAGTTTTAGATGACTGAAAAAAATTTAATAATAATACTTGTGAAAATTATAAGAAATTCAAATTGCAGTGTTCATAAAGATGTATAGAAACATAGAAATCTTTACCAGAAATGCAAATCAACTGCATGTAAAAGTAAAACTCTAGGTAGAAAACTCTGGGTAGAAGCCTCAAATGGCACCTCATAGGCAGATCCTAGAATTGTTTTCATCAAAATAACAGTATCAAAATCTTTTCAAACATAGTACAAAACAACTATTTTGTCAACATCTTTCATGTAACTAATTGTCATATTTGTTTGTTAGAAAGCAGAATAAGAAGCCAGTGGCTCTGGAATCCTTTTCTAAGGGAGCAGAAATGACTGCTGTCATTGCATGTTATGTATTTTTTTCCAGTATTTATTATCTCTACATGGGACCAACATCCTTAGCATCTTGAAAAGATGAATGATTTTAGATCTGTAAAAGGCTTCAGGATCAGTGAATGAAAGTGGCTTTACAGTGTCCTCTGAGTCATAAAAAGAAGTCGGGAAGCATTCGTCCCTGTGCAAAGGTGACCTATAAACCACGAAGCAGGAGATACCTGGTCGATGGGGCTCAAAGCGCAGCTTCCGACCATTAAACATTCTTAGACATTAATCTGGAATATTGGCACAGCAAACATTTCAAAAAGATTATGCACACATTCCTTAGGATCAAAGGTGAGTTAAGGGAAAGTATAGTCAGAAGCATAAAGCAACAGCAAACTCACGAAGGGCCAGCTCATCTTAAACCAGCGGTAGTGCCACATCCATCAGCACAGGTGTCAATATAGTGAATTGGGGACTTGATTGCTTTAGAAACAGCTCTGGCAGCTAACTGCCCAGGCTCCAGGAGCCAAAATGGTAATCCAAATTAGGACACAGTAGCAGCAAAAAAGAGGAGAGAGACGGCCAATTCTACCTATACTTCTCCATAATGAGATCTCTAAATATTTGTACAACAGAGAATTCTAAATTGGGATGGCAGCCTGGACCCACACTGAATGCTCCCTTCTGATACCACATTAAAATCACAGGAGAAATTACATGTAAAAGACATAAACCCATAAGAACTGGGAAAACAGGAGAAGAGATATCAGCCATGAAACTTTTTGTGGTAGTAAACAGATGGATTAACAGCAATTTATGTAGCAGCAATGAGACAAGAGACCCCAAGCCAACAGTATGGAATGCTGAGAAAGAGCCCAAAATACCACAGAAGCCATAAATGGTTCAGGACTTGGAGTACCAATTACCCACAGAACTGAGCGAAAGGATGGTTCTATAGGAAATAACACAGCTAAAATAAAGGGGATTGTATGAAAGCTCTTTGAGATGTAATTAGATGCCTGGTCTCAGCTGCTGAGACCACCTCTGTAGAAGTGAGGGTGGGAGGTCTGGAGGTTTATTCTCTGGAGATCATTAAACAGGAGCTCTCTGGACTAAGGGATACCAAGAATGGTTATGGACCCAAAACGGGAAGATTAAGTGAGCATATGCACTCTGAGAACCCACTCTTTTCCCCACAGGGCTCCCAGAATACCTGAAGCTCTCCAAAATGAGAAGTTGGAAGTTCCTTCTTTGGGGAAGCTAATCAGCCCAAGAGGACAAATTTAAAGATAACAGACATTGGAGTTCCCTACAGGGTTCACCTACACCACTCAGTAATGAATTTCAACAAGCCCAGTTCATGCACTCAGAACTTCCAAACCACTTAACCATAAATAGACAATCAAACATTACATGACAGCTGAAAACTCTAACACAGAAGATAACGGCTCAGATGAAAAAAAAAAAAAAAGGAGAAAATGGTAACTTGCAAGAAAAACACTAAGCAAGGAGAAGAAAAGTCAAAAACAGCATGTTCCTATTATTAATCTTCAGGGAGAACAGAAACTGCATCTGTAAACAGGAACAGCTAGAATAAAAAGAAAATTCGGAGAACAAAAAAAGGTTTTAAAAACTAAAAACAACAAAAATGAGAGAAAACCAGTGTAAGAGAGTAAAAATCTGAGGCAATCTCCTGGACAGCCAAGCAAAATATATTGAGAAAATATTTTTTTTAAATCATCAAAAAAATTCCAGTATCGAAACCGGAGCACCAAAATGGGAACACAGAACAGGAAAAAAGGCAACAAAGTTATTTAACATTTTCCAGAACTGAAGGATACGTTTCCAGATTAAAAGAGACCACCAAGAACCCAACACATTGAATGAAAGTAAATTCACACCATATTACATGCATCAGTGGGAAATTTCAGAACACCTAGGAAGAAGCTTACATGTAAACAATCATCAGAATGTCACAATCTCTCTCAACAACAAAGCCAGATGCTATATGAAAATGGAAAAACAGCCTCAAATTCTGAGGTAAAATTATTTCCTCCCTAGAATTCCATACAAAAACATCAATCAAGCAAGGATGTAATAGAGACATTTTTAGAAATTAAATCCCCTCCAAATCTACTTTTCATATACCCTTTCCCAGCAAACTACCAGGGAATGTGCTGTGTCAAAGTGAGGGAATAAACAAAGAAATGGGAACCACATTGGACAGTATGGACACCATATTTGTAGTCATCCTACAGAGGTCAGCTAAGTGTAATGAATGTCATTAGAACATCACTCTTGCTGGTGAGATACGCAGCAATGACAGTTCCCGATGGAAACAGGAGAAGAAAGAAAAAAGGGAGGAAGAGGAGAAGTAGTGATGCTCTCAACACCAATGGCTCTGATGAAGCTTTATATCTACTGAAATCAACACCTTGGAAAAGCCTTCTGGTCCTTATAGACTAGAGTTGCCCAACTTTGGTACTACTGACACGTGGGGCCAGATAATTTTTGTTGCAGGGGCTTTCCTGTGCACTGCAGGATGTTTAGCAGCATCTCTGGCCTGTACCCACCAGATACAAGGAGAAGACCCCATACACACACTTTTGACAACCACAGATGTCTCCAGACATTGACAAATGTCCTTGGGAGGGACAAAATCACTCCTGGTTGAGAATCAGAGCTATAGAGTGAAGGAGAAAAAATACAAATCTTTCTGGTGAAAGATGTATATGTAATACATGTATCCAATACACACCACACATGCTTGCATATGCTTAGTCTCTGGAGGGGTACAAAAGGAGTACTAGTAGCAGCTGCCTCTCTTAGAGAGAGAGAAAGAGACTAACTTTATTCTTCATTTATTTTTTAAATATTTTTATTATGTAGTTTCTTTCCAGAACAATGTACAAAATTAAATAATCTTACATTTCAAAGGAACATATCCTCTCACCTATACTTGTAGGAATGTGATCTACTAAATATGCTCCCATGCATATAAAATTATATATTCAGTTATTATTTGTGACATTGTAATAGCAAAAAGAGTAAATAATTGTATTCAATGATAAAATGCTATGAAATATGTAATCTCATAAAATATACTAGTAGACAACCATAAAAATTAAATTCATCATGATACAATTTTCAAAATAAATCATGAGGTTAAAAAGGCAAGGTATAAAACAGTATGTGTATTTTAGGCATCCATGAGAAAATGCACATTCTCACCACCCTCTTTTCTTTTGTACAAATTGATGGAAGTCGCTGATTCCAAAACAGGGAACCAAGTGGTAGGAGGCCAAGGCAGAAGAGAGGTTACATGTTCTTTTGTACCTTGAAATTTAACCACATGAAGATCTTACTTATTTACGTTAAAATAACACATGCACCCTGTGAATTTTTGTCCTCCAGTAGTTCTCCTGGGTTACTTTCTCAACTAGCAACCAAGGCCTCAGAAGGCCTCCTTGTGGGAGCAGCCACAGCCCCATGGCTATCATGTAGAAATTGTTGTTTCTGCAAGGATATGCTTCAAGGAAACTTGACAAAGAGGCCGGTTATGCCTCTGAATGGCATTTTGCATTGACTGCAATGAAATAGTTATCTTTCTTCTTTCTTCTCCCAGAGAGATTCACGGTTTTAAGTATAATGGTTGAAAAGAAATAAAGAACATAATTAATTCCAAAAAATCTTCTATTCCTTTCAAGGAATATCGCATTAGATCCAGCTTTTTAAAAACAAATCAAGAAGTCTTACCCCAATCAATAGGATACAGAGGCTGTGTATAACAGTGAAATCCTATCTGGTTCTGAGTGGAAGGCCAGCAATGAAATTGGCTCAGGGAAGAAAGAGCTGTCAGCAAGATGTGGCAAAATGACTTCATAATCCAAAATCGGACTTCTCACTTAGACTGCTCTTAGGTTAAACTGGAGAAAAACGCATGAGATCAGAGACAGAGTAGTAAGTTCTGGCTTAGCTATACTCACAGCGTTATTAAGGAGAAATCATTTGACCTATTGCTAAGTGGGGATAATTTCTGAATACAGAACTATGGGGAGGATTAAACAACAAGAGAACAACCACTAAGAGCACCTGAGAATTAAAGCAAACAAAATTTTATAACTTTGCATATTGAATTTATTTATTCAAAGGTAATGCCAGAACACTGAAATGAACAGGAAACTATTTGGAGCATTAGAATTATCTAAATATTTCCTAGATGATCAATATTTGGTGCGTTTATTTCATAATAAAAACAATTTTAAAAATTTGAAAACAAAAAGAAATGTGGCAGAACCTATCAACTTATTGCTGATGCATGTTTCAACAATGCTTTGCTTGAGTCTTTAGGTTCATTCTGACACGTGACATCACAGAGCCAAAATAACTTTGATGAAGGATGAGAGCTGAAGGACAGTTAATCTCTTAAACCTCAGCAGGTACTCAATAATTTTTTTTTTTTTTTAGAGAAAATTCTGCCTGAGGGGTAAATTACATTTTAAAAATAACATGAATAGCTATAATGATAGACCGGGTAAAGAAGATGTGGCACATGTACACCATGGAATACTATGCAGCCATAAAAAAGGATGAGTTCGTGTCCTTTGCAGGGACATAGATGAAGCTGGAAATCATCATTCTCAGCAAACTAACACAGGAACAGAAAATCAAACACCACGTGTTCTCACTCATAAATGGGAGTTGAACAATGAGAACACATAGACAGAGAGGGGAACATCACACAACAAGGCCTGTCGGTGGGTCAGGGGCTAGGGGAGGGATAGCATTAGGAGAAATCCCAAATGTAGGTGACAGGTTGATGGGTGCAGCAAACCACCATGGCACGTGTATACCTATGTAACAAACCTGCACGTTCTGCACATGTATCCCAGAACTTAAAATATAATAATTTAAATAAAAATGCTGATTCCTCTATCTAGTTCAGGCAAAGAGGAGAAGTAAGAATTTTCTAGGTATATTTACAGTCCTGAAGTTCTATTCAAGAACTAAATATCTAAAGGCTTTCTACATTCCTGTTTTCATTCAATAAATATTTTTCAAAGTACCCACTATATGTTAGGACACTACTAAAGGAACTACTTATATAAGCCAATATGCAAGGTGGATATACAATTTTAAAGGAAAGTTAGACCAAAGGAAAAATACCACCACCACAAAGCAAATTATGATATCAACTGCAGAGAAAAAAAGTCATGTACATCAAAAGTACTGATGAAGTACACTTATTTATGGCTGTAGGCATTTAAAAGGTAGTCAAGAGAAGGTGTGATTAAGCACAACCTTGACTGATACAGATGTTTTTAAATATTACTGAAGAAAAACTAATTTGAACAAGAAATTTTAAAAGCACTTATAAATCTTGGTCCACATCAGTCACAGGAATGATGAACACTTCAGAATAAGAAGAGGTGGCACAAAGTATATCAAGTTTTCTCAAATCATTTGGTGTATAGCCCTTTCCTTTACATACCTTATGGATTATTCCTATGTTGACAGATAAAAGGTAGAGTAATAAAAGCCTGTTATTCATATGTCACAAATGTCTCAGATAAGAGCTATCAATGAACCATCAATCATTGGTATATTTATACACTGTGTCAGAAATAACACATCAGTACTCAAAAAATGAGTACTTTAAGTCTAAGGCAGTGTTGTCCAATAGAACTATAATGCAAGGCCAGGCCGGGCCCGGTGGCTCGCAGGGTATCCTCGCTGTATCCTAGCACTTGGGGAGGCCAAGGTGAGAGGGTCCCTTGAGCCCAGGAGTTTGAGACCAGCCTAGACAACATGGCAAGACCCCATCTCAACCAAAAAATTAAAAATTCACAGGGCGTGGTGGCATGCACCAGTGGTCCTAGCTACTTGGGACGCTGAAGTGGGAATACTGCCTGAGTCTTGGAATTGGAGGCTTACAGTGAGCTTTGAACACGCCACTATACCCCAGCCTGGGTGACACAGTGAGACCTTGTCTCCAAAAACATTTTTTAAAAAAAGAAAAGAATACAATGCAAACCAAATAAATGATTTTTAACTTTCTAGCAGCTACATTTAAATTTTTTTCAGTTGAGCTAATTTTAAAAACATATTTTACTTAGCCCAATCTGTCCAAAATATTGTCATCACAATTAAGAATGCAAAACTTTTCAGGAGACATTTTACATTCTTTTTAAAAAGTCTTTGAAATCCAGTGTGTATCTTTACAGCACATCCCAACTCTGACTAGCTACATATTAAGCAGTCAATAGGAACATGCAGCTAGTAGCTACCATAATGGACAGGGCATCTCTAAGGTATTATTGATACAACAAAACAGTTCGTAATGTTGGCTTATAATAAATACACAATATGAATGATGATGTGACGTAATATTTTTATATACTCATTGTTCCTTGGGTTAATTTAGTACATTTCTAAGCAACAGAAATGAGATAATAGACGAATCTCCCAAAATCAGTATCTAAAATTAAAATTTTGCCTAAAATAAAGTCTCATTTTTGCTAAAAACAATTAATATTGGAACAAAATTTAACCACACACTCAGGATGAATTGCCCCCTATGGTTACTTATATTACTGTAAACATCCTTCAGAGAAGAAAGGTAGCAAGGACAGGAAATTAATAAAAGGTGAACTTTCCCTCATTTGTTTCACATTCTATTTGTTTCCTGAAGACTCTGCTTCTTGCTATTTGGTGTAACTGAGTATTTTCTTATACTATGGCCCAAGTTTGAATTGGAATTTATTTAATATGTGTATGTACACAAGCCTTCTTTCAATATCAAAATATTGAAGTGAAAATTTTCTCACTGTATTTATAATGACTTTTTATTGGCTATAAAATTTTCATCTTCTAATAATTGCCTAGTATCTTCTAAAGGTCTAAAATATATATGACTGTGCATAGTTTTTTTTAATCCAAACTTCTTGATCTTAAACTAAACATAAGAGTCATTTTTATTTCTATCTCCTAGCATACTGGCTATTTGTGGTTTACTGTTATAGTTATAAAACAAGTTTGTCATTAATCATTTTATTTTCCTTTCAGAGAATTTTAGAGCAGCAACAGAACTAAGAAACACTTTTCAAATCCCACATTTTGCATATGGGGAAACGGAGTCTTAAAGAAGTGACCTGTAAAGAACAGTTGATTATCTAATCAGAAAGAAAGCCTTAACTTCCAATCAAAACTACACAAACATGTCTTCTTTATTCACTTCAGAAAGGGCATTTTTACATTTAAAACAGCTTCTTTATTCTTTATAGGATGTGGAAGAAAAAAATGCAGATTAAATTCAATCAATAATTTCTCATTCAATTATTGTAAAGTTGTTTTTACTTATTGCAAAGATAGACCATTGTGCCCATCTTTAAAACTGAAAAGAAAAAAAGAAACCTGACATACAAAAATCTTAACTTGCTCCACATATAAATTCGGAAGTGATTATTTGCATTACAAAAGATTTCACTTTACAAAAAAGATATGTAGCAAGGTTTCTTGAAATTTCAAGTCCCTTGGTGGTGCAGCAAAAATTTAATCCAATTTACAAAGGAAACAGGGAAGGAAAAAACTTCAGCTGAAGTGTAACTTCTACTTAAAAATCTTCCCTGATCAAGTCATGGCCTTCTTCTCTGCTCCTCCTGCCCTGTATCTTAGACATTATCCATTTATGCATCCCAGCATTCACACAGTAAATCATTAATTTGACCATAGCTAAGGCATGTTTAGGTGTCTGAAACTGTGGTAGGCACTGTACTGCAAAGGTGAATAAGATAAACCACTTTAGGCTCTCCAGAACAGTCTTTTATTGTAGAATATTACTATTGTTGTTTTCCTCTTCTGCATGTCCTCCTAAATTCTGAGTTCCTTGAGAGCAGAGATTGTGTCTTATTCATAACTGAGCCTCCAGGGCCTACCATGATGCCTGATTCATAGGAAATAAATGAATATTGAGTAAGAAATATAATTGTTGAGTGCTATTATGTGCCAAGTTTGCCATCCTAGGTTCATTAAAGGATGGTCATCTCATCTAACCCTCACGAGTTTCCCCAAGATAGGGATTTGTACAGAGTATGATATTCAGGCTCAGAGGTTAGGGAAGGGGGTCGAGGATACACAAGTAGAAAGTGATAGAACAGTTATGCAAACCCCTGTCTAGATAACACTCTGAAGCTCATGCTTCCCCCACTTTAAAAACTACCAAATTGTGATATCTGTGCAATGTGTTGGGATGCTCATACTCATCATATGTAAGCAAAGAAATTAGTCATAAATATAGGAAAAAAACAGGTGAAAAGTGAAATTTCTCTTCTTCCCTTATTACTTCATCTTAGTTTTTGAGAGGCATAATCTATATTTATAATCTATATTTATATATTAGGCAATGCTCTAACAAGGACATAGCAGCTTCTACATGAAATTGTAAACCATCTGCGACTCTTTACTTGTGATACATTCATAGTAAAGCCCTCGGTAGAGAAGTATAGATTTTCAAGGAGGCACACTCTTTCATTCTTCTTTAAGTTATTTTTCATATATTTAGTATATATTTTCTTTGAAAATAATTAAAAAACGACAAGAGTTCACATTTCCAGTTCCACGGAAACCCTTGGGTTATACCCTGGCCCTGACATTTCTTGGTCAGGTAGTCTGTGAAATCACATTAGGAGAGCTGCAAAGACAAAGAACTGAGTGAATGAAAAGAGCCGGGCATAGTAAGGACAGAAACGAATAGGCAATAGGAAAAACAAAAAGCACACAGTACATAGCAAAACTTATCATGGGCAGTGCAGAAAATTAAACCACTAATGTGGAGAACAACACTGGTGCTGTTCTTCTAGACCTCAGAAGGACAAGACAAAGTACTGAAAATGATGAGAGGATTATTAGGAAAAATAGAAAGTAGATCTATCATTTGAATGACACCTATCACGATGCGAGGGAAAAAACAAAAAGTGAAATAAAAGCAAAAGTCAAGGCCAAAACTAAAGAGGCACTATAGACATTTAAAAACAAAACCTTAATTTGCAAAGGAGAAAAAAGGTTTCAAATCAAAGGAGCACATCACCATCCACACAAAGCAAGATTTTGCAACTTTCTAACTTTCCTTTGAAATTCCGGCCTATCACTTCTTCTAGGTAATCTCTTCTCAACTTAACAAATATCCTGTTGGACTTTTATTAGGGACTGGAAAAGAATGGCATTCCTAAATGTCAAAAGAAAAATTTTCATACAAATACACATTCATATATACATACTCTGGGTAAAGGTTTTCAATACAAGGCTCAAGGGGTAGTGAGTGAACTGCTAACCTCTCTGTAGAATAAACCAGCTTATCTTCAAAGAAACAAAATTCTGGTTGGCATAAAATATCTCCCCTGTAACTTAAATATCACGAGAGAGAAAAAAGAACAAAATTTTCAATGATATAATTAAGAGGGAAATGTTTATAAGCCGAAAATTTTGTAACAAACCAAGTTGTAATTCAAGTATGATAACAATAATAGATAAAATATTCGAGGACTCAGAAAATCTAACACATGAATCATTTTTTTAAATCACATGAAGGCTAGGTGTGGTGGCTCACACCTATAATCCCAGCACTTTGGGAGGCCAAGATAGGAGGATCACTTGAGGCCAGGAGTTCAAGAACAACCTGGGCAATGCAGCAAGACCCCCCATCTCTACAAAAAATAAAAATGAAAAAATGAATTAGCTGGGTGTTTTGGTGCACACTTGTAGTCCTAACTATTCAGGAAGCTGAAGCAGGAGGATCGCTTGATCCCAGGAGTTCAAGGCTCTAGTGAGCCATGAGTATGCCACTGCATTCCTGCCTGGATGATAGAGGGAGACTCCGTCTCAAAAAAATAGTAATACTCACATGAAGATGTACTTCAGGTAACTGGGAAATAAATCAGAATTATAAAGATGCTGAAGTATGCAAGGACTGAAAGATTGAAATGCTGACATGAGTGTCCCAATAACTGATGAAAACGTTACAAAACTATATCCAAATTTAAAAATTGTAAAAATAATGTAGTAGCAATAACTGAGTTCAAAACAATAGGTTTTGTCCAACAAGCACATCTTAAAAGATGCTCAACATCATTCTTCACTAGGGAAGCACAAATCAAAACCACAATGAGGTCCCACTTCACATCCATTAGGATAGCTGTAAGTTTTTTTATTTGTTAAAAACATGAAAAAATAAGTATTGGCAAGCACATTAGAAAATTCTGAATTTCCAGTGTGAATGTAAGATGATTAAGTCATTGTGGAAAATAGTTTGGCTGTTCCTTAAAAACGTAAATGTACAATGACCACATGACCCAGCAATTCCAGTCTCAGGTATATACCTAGAAGAACTGAGAACAGGTACTCAAACAAATACATGTGCCCAAAGTTTATTGCTGTTCCATTCACGATAGTCAAAAGAGGAAAATAACTCAAATATCCAGCAATGGATAATAAAGTTACGTTATATCCACACAATGGAATACTATTCAAACATAAAAAGGAATAAAGTAGTGATTCATGCTACAATACGGATAAACCTCAAAAACATTAGGCTCAGTGAAAGAAACCAGACACAAAAGGCCGTATTATATGGTTCCATTTACAGGAAACATCCAGAATAGGTAAATCCACAGAGACAGAGCACAGGCTGGCAGTGGGTGGGGCAGGGGAAACAGGAAGTAAATAATAAGTATGAGGTTTCGTTTATGGGGTGATAAACATGTTTTAGAACTAGACGGAGGTGCTGTTTGTACAACATTGTGAGTATACTAATGCCACTAAATTGTTCACTGTAAAGTGGTTAATTTTACATTTTATATAGTTCACTTCAATCACAAACAATAGGTTTTATTAAAAGGTTTGAAAAGCTAAGAGAACAGAAGGATACTTTTTTTTTTTTTTTGAAAGAGAGGGAGTTTCACTCTTGCTGCCCAGACTGGGGTGCAGCGGCGCAATCTTGGCTCACCTCAAACTCCGCCTCCTGGGATCAAGTGATTCTCCTGCCTCAGCCTCCCAAATAGCTGGAATTACAGGGATGCACTGCGATGCCTGGATAATTTTGCATTTTTAGTAGAAACGGGGTTTCACCATGTTGGTTGGGCTGGTCTCAAACGCTTGACCTCAGGTGATCCTCCCGCCTTGGCCTCCCAAAGTGCTATGATTACAGGCATGAGCCACCACGGCTAGCCACAATACTTTTTTTTTAACCTTATAAACTGTAAGTGGCAACAAGCATAATTATCTTATAATCTTAAAGGAGATACGATTTAAGAGGTATTTCTTCTTCTTTTTTTTCTTTTTTCTTTTTTTAGATGGAGTTTCGCTCTTGTTGCCCAGGCTGGAGTGCAATGGCATGACCTCGGCTCACTGCAACCTCCTCCTCCCAGGTTCAAGCCATTCTCCTGCCTCAGCCTCCAGAGTAGCTGGGATTACAGGCACCTGTCACCATGCCCAGCTAATTTTTTGTATTTTTTTTAGTAGAGATCGGGTTTCACTGTGTTGGCCAGGCCGGTCTTGAACTCCTGACCTCAGGTGATCCACCTGCCTTGGCCTCCCCAAGTGTTGGGATTACAGGTGTGAGCCACTACTAAGTGGTATTTCTACTGAAATCAAGAGAACTGCCAAATTTTTCTCCAGGACATAAAGGAATACATGAACATATATAGGTATGTATCATATTCCTCAATGGAAAGATAGAATACTTCAGAAATAATAACCTTCCTATTCCCCAATAAAAAGATCAAAGGGATATTCCTTAAGTTAACAAAAGATGTAAAAGCTTACTTGGAAAAACCAATATGTCAAGATTTCAAGAAAAATTTAGAAAAGAGAAGTAGGACAAAGTTTTTTTTCCCTTACCAGATACTAACATATTATAAAAATATGGCAATTAAAGCAGTATGATTTGAATACAAACACTGACATATGGCACAGAAAAAAATGGCCTGGATCCTAGTATAGGGCATGAAATCATTCAGTATGTTCAGTTATCTTTTTAGAACCCACTATATGCCACATACTGTACTAAGAGCATCAGAACCACATTTATTAGATGTCAACATAACTTCAGCACTATAGCAGTTAAGGCTAAAAGATGTTAGTGTATGTCTTGTGTTGTTTGGATAGGGAAGGATTCCTTTTTAAGTATAAAAGTACCGAAAAAAAAAATCCCAGAAGGAAGAATTGACAGATTTTAGTTAAAAAAAAAAAAAAACTTATATAAATTAAATTACAAACAATGAGGAAAAAATAAAACTGTACAAAGTACTAAGGCTAAAAATGTTACAGCCTTAATAACCAGTTCACAGCAATTAACTAAAATCATTAAAGTTCTAACAGAAAAATAGGTAGAGCTCATTGAATGGCAAAAGAAATAACTGATAAAAATAAATAAATTGTTTAATATTAACTTCTGTGATTTTCAATAGAATACTAATTTTTACCATCAAATTAAGAAATGTCCTAAAAACCCTACTGGTGTTGACAAAGGTGTGGTGAAATGATATCATCCTCACACACTGCTGGGAATGCGATGGCATACTTGCTGGAAAGCAGTCTGTCAATACATATCAGATGCCTTCCGATGTACATCCTTCATCCCAATTCTATTCTCATATCACGATCTCAAGGAATGTAAACATTCATACAGAATTTATGCAAAAATGCTCATCACGAGTATATTTATAATATCAAACACATAAGAAATCATCTAAATATCTAATCAGAGGATTATATCTATATATGTACTGTATACTCTTAAAATGTTTTAAAATATTTAATGATATGAGATATGCTAACAAATTTTTAAAAATCAGTTTACCGAAGGATAAAGTAATTTTGAAAGACTGTAGAGAAACAGCTCTAAATTCTAAACAGTAGCTACTGTGATTCGTAGAATTATCTATTTTCATCTTTATATTTGTCTGTACTTTTAAAATTCTCCCTAGTAGGCTCATTTTATTTTGATAATCATGGAGGAAGTTATTAAATAAATGGAGGCCAGTGTGCCAATTCACTTTGGAGTCCATTCTAAAAAGTAGTAGTCTTTTAGTAGCTGTGAAATGTTTTCAACAGCTCACACTCATCATCATTTCCCCCTTAGTAACAAAACTGAAGCAGAAGTGAAAGCTCTAAAGCCCAGCAATGACCTACATTAGCCGAAAACATCAAGATGCTTAACATGAGGTGCTTCATGATCAATTTCAAGCAAGCATACATTGCTCTCGCAATTGATTGGCATGTCAAATTCTTGACAAAATAATAAGTGACTGCAGGTGCCAATCACTGTCTCACAATGCATTCCATTGTACAGTTTTGGTATCAATATGATTAAATTATGATGGCATCCCACATACAACAAACTATTGAGAAATTACTTCTCCTGGGAGGCTGCCCTGATGCTCCGCCATTGTTTGTCCAAAAGCAAAGAAGAGGTAAACATACAGATTGCTTTTTGAATTGATGGACTGATACCAAGCAGCTTTAGGATTTCCCCGTTATGTTTGGCCGTAGTCAATAGGCTTTCTTAATTCCATCATTCACTTTCAAATGCAGCCAGTCCTGATAGCTTTCTTGACCCTTCTTCCCCCTCCCATAACACTTCTCAGCTTTGCTATACCTTTTGCTGTTTTCTCTGCTGTTCTACAGCAAGCAAAGGATGAATTTCTGATTCTTTTTTAAGACTATTTTTTAGTGATTCTTCTCTACTGAATATTGAATGCACTTGAGCGCTAAGAATTATAATCCTGCATCAATGGGAAAAGCAAAACAAAACTGAAGTATGAAAGGGAAATGACACGGTGAAGGATGCATGAATTTAATAAATGAATGCAATGCAAATGAGAGAATTCACAGAAGAACAGAGATAAATATTGCCAACACCAATACTTCTAGAAAGAAATAAGACACACTGGCCAGGGAGTAACGGGAAAGGATAACACACTTACACAATGGTCACCTGCTCGTGTTCTACATTTTCACCCCTAAAAACAGCAAAATGAGCTCAAAATAGTTACTATTTTTCTCTGTGTTCTTTTCCTTACTCACATAGTACTGAAATCATCTTCTATCCCCTTATTTTCTGTCAACAAGAGTGCAATCCATTTCCTAATATCTGAGTGATGTATTAGCTACCTGAGTGTCAAACTTGTTTTTCCTCATTTTCATGGGATATTTATGTCAAGATATGCCACACTTATTTCAATATAATTTACTGTGCAGTAGTGGTGTTTCCATGAATTAAAACCAAGGTACTGAACCACACCACCAAAGAGGAGTGGTGAAAGTACACTTCATCATAGGCCTACTGAAAAATGTTTTAATATACATTCAGAATAAGGGAGTACTACTGTAATTATTAAGAAGGAGCACTGACAGCAAACAACATGCAAAGTACCCTAAAAAATGAAAATCCCTTAAACTCAGCAACTCTTTCTCTTAAAAAAAAAAATCATGCAGGCAGTATATTATAGGACTGGAAGGCCAAGAGGGGAGTAGACAAGGAAAGCATGTGGAAATCTGAGAATACATTCAATCAGTGCTGTCCAGTAGAACTTTCTGTGATAATGGAAGTGTTCTACGATCTGCACTGTTTAGTACAGTAGCCACTAGCCCCATGTGGCCATTAAGCACTTGAAATGAGGCTAGTACAACTGAGGAAACATATTTTTATTTCATGTTACTAACTAAAATTTAAAGAGCCACATAGGGCTAATGGCTACCATTCTGGACTGTGCAGTATTGTATGGAGCTTGTATTCAGAACAGAAGCACAATATGAAACAAATTGTCAGGAGGAGAAAGTCTGAGGAATTCAATTCTTTAATATGCCAACATACTCAGGGCTTAAAAATAATTTAAGAAGCACATCCTCCACCCCATCTACATCTTTTCAATTCACCCAACCATCAATACACTCCAATGATGTAAGATTCCCACCTCTCCTGTTGGCAAGTTAAAATTAATAATGTGAAGAAAACCATTTAGTTCTTATACCATTATTTGTAATTTTGGAAGTAACAATGTGGTGAGTAAAAAGCCCAATCCAGGAAAAACTGACTAAATGGTATGGGTTTTGGTCCAATAGGACACCAGGAAGCCAATGTGCACATAGATGCTAGCTGGGCAGCAGAAAGAGCAACTGATGGTAACATGTGAACAGTCTCAAAATCCTATAGTTGGATGCTCAGTTTTATCTGATTTTATATGCTTGACAAGTCATTTGTGATCCTCACTGGAGGTAATTAAAAGACTGTTCTGATGTACTAAGCAGAGAATAATACTCATCTAGACACCCAATTTTAAGTTCCCAACCACTGGGAGTAAGTCATAATAATCCCATAGGAAGTCAAGAGAAGAGAAAATCTCTATCATGAAGACACTTTTGCAACTACAGCTTTACTAAATATACTCCATTTACCAAATGGAATATATCCTCCAGAACTAATTTTTAATGATAAAGCAGTATTTAATCATGCATCCAGTTCTTTCTTCCTCTCTCTTTCCTTGTCAAGACAGACTATATTCTAAGAAAATACTGTCCAAGCACCTTGAAGTCAGGTTCCATTTCATTTCAAGCAGTATATAACCCTATAGCTCAAAGAAGCCCCATTGTTTTTATGTCTAACTCCAGAATTTCATATACATTTTCACACATTCATTTCAGCATTTTAAGTTTACAGCACACGAGATTACTGGAACCCTGTCTCATTCCCTCTTCCCAAGACACCACTTTTATTTCCTTCGATTTGGAATTGATGGGAAAATTGTTGGAAGACTCTGGCTATGCATAAACACATGTATGTTTTGTATTTCTCTGGACCAGAGAGAAAGCACAACGGAATCACAGTCGACTGAGCATGCTGCTGGGGCATGGATGTACTTTTATTCCAACCTTAATTCATTAAACCAATGAATCTTTTCAAGTATGCTTTCTAAACTCAAAGAAGAATTAAACCAATCCTTTAGAAGTTTTATGCTTAGCTTATAGCTTTATATGTATTCAAGTACTAATTATTGTATGACTACTATATTTCATGACCTGTGGTCGGCACTTATAGTAGATGATTTAAATGTGTCAGTCTTATTCACTGATTACCAAAACCCTAAAGATATTACAAACTTCCATCAAGAAAGTGATAGATTATGTCCAATTCTCCACAAGTAAGGTAACAAAGATGTTCCACCACCCCTCATTTTTGGGAAAAGCAGGAGAGCTTATATTTTAGAAACCCTCTACACCTACCAGATAATTCTGTTCAAAAAGTTGTACCCCCCCTTCTCCCCAAAAACTATTGAGAACCCCTAGTCTATTTCACAACAAATTTCCCAGACTTGGGATTAATATTATAAATGTTAGCCAAATAGCTCTAGAAACACATTTTCATGTTAGCCAACTAACATGACAAAGATACTGGGCCATTCTTGAGATGTTAAATTTAAATTAACTCCAGAAATTATTGACAGTATTATAAATATTATAAATCCTGACTTAATTCTTATGTAACATATACTAGGCTTTGCTCATTGTTACAATTTCCACTAATCTTGATATTAGTTGAAGACACAAACAGCAAAAATCTGGTTGATGTGTATATGCACCCATTTGTACTCACATATATATTGACTTTGAAATTTGTACTTCATTTAAAATAGTATCAATTATAATGGCCTTTAAAAATCCAACAGATACATTACAAATCCTGGTGGATTGCTTGCTTTAAGAAAAAAATAGTAATCTGGGTTGATGGTGAATCAAACAAAATTTATTTAGTAATAAGATGCCATGTAAATGATTCAGTTTTGTCTTGAAACTCCTCAGATGTTGCCAGAGGCTACATCAAAGTCACATTTAAGTCTTAAATATCTCAGATGCCTTGATGGAGATTTTCACTATAATAGTCCAACTACTTATCCTTAGTCAATAAAAACATTCATTTTATCACTTAATGTCCTCATGCTAATTCAATTATGTTTCTTATTTCATTCTACATTTTATACATAATGTGCTACTTTAGCATCTATACAGTTGAATTTTCTCTTGCATTCTTCTAGCAAATAATTCTTCATAATATTCAACAATTTGTTCTTTTTTCGCATTGATTACACTGAGCTTCCATTACTTCTTAAATTTTTCAAGAGAACAGAAAAAGCCAAGAAGTTTTGGCATATTCATTCATCTCATTTGTAATCAATGGCCACGAAGAAAAATAAAGGGAAATTTCTATAAATTTAAGCCTGGTTCTTCAGGAGCATATTACAACAAACTTAAATCAATGAATTAAAACTGCTTCCTTCCATAGATCAGGCAAAAGTGGTGCTGGTAAATTGATCCCATCATCTTTGTAATAGATATACGAAGTATATCATCCCAGATGCAAAGGCCGTTGCTGTTGTATTGCAAAGGTAATAGCTAAACATTAAATCTTTCAAGTTCCCACATCAAGAAGTGCCTGAGATGTTAAGAGGTTGTGTGACAGGCCTTTTACCTCGTTGCACTTCTGAGAGCAAGATGGGTCACCAGCAGCTGTACTGGAGCCACCCGCGAAAATTCGGCCAGGGTTCTCGCTCTTGTCGCGTGTGTTCAAACCGGCACGGTCTGATCCGGAAACATGGCCTCAATATGTGCCGCCAGTGTTTCCGTCAGTACGCGAAGGATATCGGTTTCATTAAGTTGGACTAAATGATCTTCCTTCAAAGGATTATCCGAGGCATCTACTCAATGAAAAACCATGAGAGTTCTTTGTACATAAAATAAACATTTGAAAAAACCCCCCCAAAAAAAAAAAGAGGTTGTGTGACAGTTGGAGAAAGTAACTGCACAGCATAGATTTTGAAATAAGGCTCACTGGTTTCCAATCTCAGGTCTGCTGTTGACTAGCTATACCACCTGGGGTGAGTTTCACCACCCCAGGGTCTCAGTTTCTTCATCTGTAAAATGGGGATCCTACCACTTATCTCATTAAAACTGAATTCCTGTCATTATTACTGCAGTCCTAAATTTCAGAAAACTGATCATAGCCTGTATTATCAATATGTTAAAGGTTATCATGGACATGGTTTTCATTCTGTGTTTTTTTCAGAATCAAAGAACTTTTCATTTTAAAAAGGTATTTATTTGGCCAGGTGCCATGGCTCACACCTATAATCACAGCACTTTGGGAGGCTGAGGTGGGCGGATCATGAGGTCAGGAGATTGAGACCATCCTGGCCAACATGGTGAAACCCTGTCTCTGCTAAAAATACAAAAATTAGCTGGGCGTGGTGGCGTGTGCCTGTAGTCCCAGCTTCTCGGGAGGCTGAGGCAGGAGAATTGCTTAAACCCGGGAGGCAGAGGGTGCAGTGAGCCAAGATTGCACTACTGCACTCCAGCCTGGTAACAGAGCGAGAGACTGTCTCAACAACAACAACACAAAAGGTAGTTATTGCACATGAATGGCCACAGCTCAGAGCTTTTAGGTCCACTTACATCATGTCTACTTGTGCTGCTTTTATTGCATAAGACAACCTATTGTGTCCAGTGGAAAACCATTTTGGATCCATTCCAATTACATGAGGTCTGTTTCACTGTAAAAGTGTTCCTCCACTTCCGTTCAGAATCTAAGGAGATGGACTACCAATCATTTCTTTTCAACAGAGTATTGGCTGCTGGAACTGGCTGCGCTCATCCATTTTAAAATTATTTATCCCTGACCCACTCCAATGCCAATATTTTGTTGTTTCTTTTGGTCTTTTCCTTCCCTTTTTTCTTCTTCAGAAATCCAAGAGAGTCAAAAGGGAAATTTCTCAGAACTGTTTTTTTTTTTTAACCCCCACTGAAAAATTCAGACTGCTATATTTGTAATCAATGACCCAAATCCAAAATAATCACATTTGCTTTTCAAAATCAGAATTGCAAAAAGCTGCTCAGCTTTTTTGACTTCTTATAAAATGTTAGACTTCTCTTATGACAAAGAAATATGTAATTTTTGCACAGAAATGATTAATAAACTTACGATAAAATGCACTGAATGTCTTACTTTCAATAAAAAACTTCTTTCCCATTACTGAAAATGTATAGCTCTCTAACTTAAACCTGTAGTGATGAGTTCCCAACAGTATAGTGGCCAAGAAGAAACACATTTCAAAATTAAGTCAGGAAATCCACTCAGAATCCCTACCTTACCAGCTACCACAACCATTCTCTCTTTGTTTGCTGAAAGGTCAACACTGGTTTGCCCAAGTTTACGAGTAAGTTCTCCTCACTTTTACTTGTCCCTATAACTTCAGGGATTGCTTAGAAAAGGGTTGCTGGCATACAGCCAGCTGAGTAAAATAGCTGTGGAGTCCAGAGACCAAAAGTGAATTCCAGACTTTCACATTAGACAGGATTACATGAAGAGTAAGGATAGTTATATTTTTCAAGTGACATTTATAAGTCTTAATAATTGGCGTGATATAACATGCAACGAAAGGACAAAAGCTGGCACCAGCTTTATAACCAATAATCTTGGACTAAGAGCTCTGTTTATGAAGCAACACTGAAACTAAAAGTTGGGGTGCCCTACAGCTGAGAGCCAGACTATACCTGTGAAGTCTCTCCTTTAACCAGCATGTTATGAGAAAAAAAAAAAAAAAATCAGTCTTTAAGCACATTCACTAGGAGAAAGTTTAGAAATGGCATTATCCATATTAATATCTAACAGGCAAATGCAGTACTAGGGTATTAGGTACAGAAATCACTAATTTCATACCAGCAACTCACCACAGCTAAACAGTAACTTATAATTCAAAACAAAGCTTCATGGGTCCATCTTGTTGCCCACTTCTGCAGGCAGAGGTGACTACTCATACATGAAGCCACCTATGTTCATGGAAAACCAAATAGACCACAGGCAAAATATCTTTACAACAGCTCCTGGTAGCTGGATAAAATGGAAAATCTCTCCAAAGCTAAATTAAAATAATCAGAACTCTATATGCTATTGTTTTAACTAAGTAGAATTTTCAGTATTCGTGAAAAAACCATTTAGATAAAATATTTGCCTACAAAACTGTGCTTTTCAAGTGTTATTTTGATGTAAAATTGAGTGTTTAAGGATGAAAATTCCCTCAAGCACTCTGAAATGATAGCACAGTTGACAGTGTCAAAAGCCATGCTGAGATCAAGGGAAATGCGAATGGAAGCAGTAACAACTGCATTCATAAAGAGGTCATTTAAAACCTCTTTGCTATGATATAAACTAAAACATGACTAGAATCTCATCAAAGAAAAAGGAAAAAAAAAGTTCAAGTGTCCATCCTAAATTCCCAAGAAGAAAATCAGCCAAAAATTCCTAAAAGATTTGATGTCTAAGTGTCAATTCACTTGTCAGATTGCAAATAGCAGTAAATTTGCATTTTGTGGGTAGAAAAAGAAATGCAGTTTATCAATGAATTTCTGAAAGATAGGAATCCCCTCATTTTCATATAGAAAGCGAACTTCACCATGTGCTAGCCCCTCAGTTGCAACTTCCTTTAATTTTTCTATTTGAAATTATTCCTGTATATTTCTGTCATGATCTCTACTGCCGTCACCTAATGTACAACTTGTTTTCTACAGCTTTTGAGCCACAATCAAAGAAATTTTCTTTGAGGGACTAGAATAGTCTGGAATGCCCATGGCTTCTCCCCTTCCTTGGACACTATATCATGTCACCAAGACGCAGCTTTAAAGCTTGGAAACCTCTAGGGAAAAAAGGCCACATAAGATAGAAACTATATTCTTACAAGCTTCCACTTTTCTACTATTTGCATAGTCTGATTAAAATGCTCAGCCCTTGTCACCTTTTCTACTAACTATGGACAAGTTTACAATAGGTATAAATGCCCTTTCATATTATCTACTATTGCAGGCATAATGTTGTTTTACCAGTGACTGTTAATTATTTTAGTATTAGTCATTAACTGGCACTTACACATTCATTAGATACCAATTATTAGAGTTTAGTTGGGAAGTTACAGTAGTTGGCTTAAGCAGTGCCTTCTTACACACTTATGACTATGATCAGAACACTGCCAAATTCTGATGGTCCTAAAGACTCAGTGATGTACAACATTTAAAAAGGGAAAAGCTTTGCTAATATCTTCTGAATAAAATATTTTATTTATCAAGTTTCATGTCTCATATAGTGCCTAAACCTTCTTAACTGTCAGATGTGCCTTAAGATAAAGCCCTTCTTGTGTTTTTATGTAGCGTATGTGTGCATGTCCTTGCCTTCACCACAAGAGATTCTGATTCCTGGTGCCTATAATATACTTTATTTATTTATTTATTTATTTATTTATTTATTTATTTGCTTACTGCTATGTTGCTACCAATTATATAACATGAATAACACTGGAGTGGAAATTTTTGTGTTACTACTGGACAGAATACAGATAGAAGTCTTCTTTCGTAAGTCATATGTACTTTATTAACAAATAATAATCAACCCTACCTATCTAATCACAGTCATAGACCAATTAATTGAAGAGTAATAATGAACAAAGTTTAATTAAACTTTGGTACTATATTAGTTGTGCAGTTTGGACAAACACTTAAGACGCAATTTCTTATGTGCAAAATACCCACTTCACAGGGTTCATAAGAGAGTCAAACAGGGAAAACAAGAATCACCTAATAAAATGTGTGCAGCAAAACAGGTAGCAGTAAATATTAGTTATTTCCCTGTCCCCAATTTGCTTCTAAAGTCACTACCATCTGGCTTTGGGCACTGATGATTCAGTGAAATTGCCCTAATTAAGGTATCCAATCATCTTGCCAATTGTCCATTTCTGTGGCACAAGAATTTACTATCAACTGTACTTGCCTTCATGAACATGTTTCTTTGGTTTCTAAGGCTCTTCCCCCTCACAGTTGAACTTCCTGTCTTCTCACCATCCCTTATTCCTGAGGGATCCATCTATGTGCTTCTAGTCCCACAGCACATGGTACCTCTTGACGATTTCAGCCATCAATCTCCATTTCCATCTCTAACTTTTCTTCTGAGCTCAAGACCAAACTTGTAGTCTCATTATTTTCTCATTAAGTGAACAGGTATGTATGGTTTAAAATATAAGACTTCTAGTCTCTTCCTACAAGTATACAGGCAACTCCAATACCCAGAATCATCTGGATACTCATTCCCTTCTCTCTGCCTCACTACCCTTGCCTCCCTAAGCTTGTCTCTTCAGCACTCACAAGCCCAAGCTAGAATAACCAGAGGCACTCAACTTTAGCCTCTTCTATTGCCCACATTAAACTGGTCACTAAGCACTTGGAGCCCACACACCTCCTTTCATCTCCACTTCCATTGCCTAATCCAAGGTCTTCATGCAAGTTACCTGGACCACCAAGGTAACCTCCATATCTCCTTCCCAGACTCCTTCCTTTCCCACCAACTTCCAATCCAATTGCTACACTGTTTATGGTTTAAACAAATACATGAACCACTTAAATAATGGCCCTTTCTTCTCTGTGGTTTCAGCTCCTAAGGCCAGCCCTTCTCAATCACCTGTTCAGCCCTGTCTCCAGACACAATTGACATTTGCCACCAATTATAATTCTCCTAAAGAACCAGCTCTCAACATGACCTGTCCCACTTTCTCTATCAGATAAAGTATAATTGATCCTGCAAGCTTCGGCTCAAATATTACATTCCCAGTTCACTCCTCAGTGCATAACACAGTTTATTGTGGCCCTTTTTAACACCCCTCCCTTACCAACTAAGCCAGAGATTTTGTCTTGATCATGCCCATAATAGGCATTTACCAAATATTGGCAGACTAACTTACATTCCTCTGTGTGGGCATGCACACGCAAACATGCACACATGGGAGCAGCAGGGCAAGGATGAGTTTACCGTATTTTCTGTAATTACTAGGATTATTAGATGACAAAAAAGGGACTATAAATTTATAGCTATTTCTCTCTACAAATGTATCTAGAGAGAGGCAGATACCCAAACCCCAACACTTATCACTTATATTAAATACTGTACATGTAAAATAAAGGATGTAACCGCAAGTAGGTGTTTTGTTAATGAGAATTTATAAAAATCTGCTTAACTCTTAGGAGATAATGGCTAGACCATGTAGAAGTCAGATGAACACATGGCTGAGTGTAACTCAATTGGGGTCAACTTGAGAGAGAGGTGGAGAACTTGGAGAATATCAAATGGGGTCATTTAAGCCAAATGTTTAAAGGATTATCAACAGATCTAGAATAAAGCTAATATTTAGATTATTTTGTTGAGAAGACAAAGTGGTCTGATTACAAGTAGAAAACCTAATTACTGTCTTCAGCATATAAAATTTTACTACACAAGAGAGACTAAAAATCAGTTTTTCCTTGAGGAAAAAAGTGTCTTTGTTACTTACTCTGTAAACTCCCACAGAACCTGGTATTGAGACTTGCTCCAAATGTGTAGTGAGAAGTAGAGGACAACAACGGAACTCTCATAAGAGGTACTTGGGCCAGATAATAAAGCCCAACTGAATGGTGAGCACGGATGGTTTGAAACTTCTCTGTATATCTTTAAGAGTAGAATAAATACCTATCTCTGAGGCTTCTGTTGTCCTTTCTGGAAGTGAAAGCCTTTCCTGGCTGAAATGTTGAAAGTTTCATATAACACAAGCTTCAAATCATCATGCATGCTTCATCTATAGGAATTTCAAGAAGAGAGATGCTGTATCAAGAGTGGATGTGAAGAATGATGTTTATTAATACTGAGGTACTATTTCTGCATTTAGTTTGTTACAAAATGAAGAACCTGAATAAAAATACAATATAAGCAAAATATGGCATCAATTCAGAAACTTTTTTCTAAATTGACTAGGAAGCCAGCTCTTCCTAAAAGCATAAGAAAACAATTGCATTTCCCTGATTGGCTTGTTATAAAAGTTATTTTACCCTTTTTGCACAAAGAGCATAAAGATTCCAAAACACACAATGTGATTACAAAATCAGAATGGTGATATTTCCATGAAGCATCATCGATTTCAAAGGAATCTCAGATGTCATAGAAATACCAATGATTCATCATGCTTAATTTTACTTATTGTTAATTTATGCAATCACATATTTATTTCACATACAGGGAAAGGAAAAAATAATCTTGCAGTTCAAAGACTATTCCTCTTCACCTTCATTTGGTTTCTCAACATCTTCCCTTGTGTTGGCAAATTCTACCTGGCTCTAAGGATAGCTCCATTACTGCTGAGACAGTGGGTCTAAGTCTATAAATGAGACTAAATAAGGGGGGACTGTAACTTATTTTTAAGGATATTTAAGAGGACAGTCAACTGAAAAGGAAATTATTTCAGTTAAACAGAAGTAAAACAAATCCTCCATTATGGTCTGCTATACCCATAAAGAAGCAATTGGACATTTAAGAAACTTCATTAAATGAATTATGGATACCTGATCAGTTATAATTGGTATACCAGAAAAAACATAACACATAGAGACTACTTAGCAAACAGTAGCACTTCTATGTCATTTAGGGAAAAAAAAATCCTAAATTAAAAGTGATAAAAGTACATGTTACACACTATTAGGAAGCCATGCTAAAGACAGATGGTATGATCTGTTGCTTAATCATGAAACTGTGAGTAAAATACATTGATATCAGTACAAGGAGTTAAAAACACCCAGTCAGATATTTAAAATATCTTTGAAAATTATTGCAAATTCTTTTTGCCAAACTAGTCATTCATGTATTATTATATCAAACAAAGTAACTAATATATTTGCTTTTTAAAGATAAAATCTTCTACCTCTGAATGCGGGATCCTTTATACACACTCACTTCTACATCTCCAATTATGAACATGCTTGCTATGCCCAAAATACACTAGTTATTCACTACCTCCATAACTGTGGAATTCTAAAACTACCACAATTAGGAACAACCAAATAGACTAAAATGTGTGGAAGATCAAACTATTCTTGGCAACTGACACAGGATTTTTTCAGTAACAGACATTTCTTTACAAGCACATAAACTTAATAGCACCCTTTAATGGTTTCAGTGAGTATAAAAATGAAGAAAAAGATCTACTTATGAAGAACAGGCACCTTCAACCGGTGATGAAAATGGAACTTCTTTAATTGAGAAAACCACTGCAGTAGTTTTTGGGTATGCTATCAATATTCACATGTGTTAGAGAAGTCTCTGAAAATGGTTAGCTATCATTGTCCAGATGCCTTTTTCATACACTGATAATGGGTTGATAAACCCCATAATTATTTCTCTCTTTCCCTTAATGCCCTCTTTTCATTATTTGTTAGAAAAGAGATACATTAATAAACTTCTTACTTTTAGACTCACAGAATTCTAAAATGAGAAGCATGCTACAGATTATTTGGTTCAATCAATGAGTGCAGCCCAAAGCTGCAGTAACTTTTCCAACACCACATCCAGGGAGTTCTCTGCAGAACAGAGACTGGAAATATTGGCCCTGGTTTCTGCTGTGGGGCTTTTCTACAGGTTACAAAAGCCTGGAAAAAATCCTACAGAAAATTCCTAATGGGATTGAAATTAGTTGGAATGAGGTCCAATGTGACAAAAGGAGATGGTCAGCATATGAAAAGAGCATATGGAGGATGATGGCTAACCATTTTCCAATTTTGATGAAAACACTCATGAAGGCATTTCTGAACTTTGTCTAAGACGTAAGTATCACCTACTTCTCTGATTGGAAAGGGCATTGTGTGTAAAAGTAACACCAGAGACAAGGTAACATTACCTCATAAACACATCTGTAAGAAGCTACACAATTTATTCAATTCATTCATTCATTTGTTCATTTCAAATATTTATTGAGGATATAATACTGGCTAGGCACCAATTTAGCTGTGGAAATATAGTGATCAAAAACTCATCTACCACTCATTGGGTATGAAATACAATGAAGTTTTTTAAACATGTAAATGTTAGTCCAGCCACTCACTACTTTTATAAAAATATAGCACAAAGGTCATAATTTCACATAATTTTCTTTAAAGTATCTTATTCTGTTTGAATAGTATTTTAGTCATAAAATTGGTATCTTTATACAACACCTGCTTCTAACTCATTCATAACACCCTATTTTAAACAACATTTAAGACAACAAATTTCCAGTATATAAGAACAGAAGTTTCCTCCAATGTAGTTTAACTTATATTGTTGATTGGGAAAAAAACATTTTTCCACACAGATCCTACATACATTTATTGGTTGACAGATGCAATACACATTTTTTAAAGCACATAAAACAATTTGGTTACTTATTATCTCTTTTGTCTTTGCTTTTATTCATTCTTCCATTGTTTTATATGTCCTAAACCTTCCACCAAAAACAGTACCACTGGGATTTAAATGAGGTTCACTAATTTTTACAGGTTTTTTTGTATTTTAATTACTCCAGAATTTTACGACTGACATTAAGCTATGACAGCTTTATTTCTCAGAAAGCTCAAAGAAAATAAAATTTTACCATTTCTCTGCTATCAACAAGGGTAGAATCCCATCAAAATTACTGAGTGAACACAAGTTGAGGCCAAATATTTCCTTGTCCAGAAAGAAATTTGTAAACCTATGTCTTCCTTAATAAGTCCTAGTGATGCAAATTGCCTATTTATTCTTTTGAGATTTTGTATCAAGTGGATCTGTCGTGAAGGAAGGAAAGGGAAATATATTTTACTGAATTCAGAAGAGTGTTTATTCATAGAGTAAGAATTTAGGAAGGTGAGCCACAACGTGCAAAGCCATGGGATTATCTATTTTCTCCTCTAAAACGAGTAAAGAACTAGAGACCAATACAATGAGAACTCCAGAAACTTTCTAACTTCTCAATGTTTGCTTTTGTTCTCAGTACCTGCCAGGTTTCTAGGACAGTAAGACCCAAGTCTGTAAAATGCAGGATCTGAACCTCCTTCTATAAAGAAGCTGGGATAAACTATTATCCTTTTTGCAGCATGGCTTGTTTGGAGGAAGAAGCCCAAAGTAACACAAGAGACATAGCGTGGCCAAGTTGATTTTATGCCAGAAATGCAACACTACAAAAATCATTAAGTGTAATTTACCACATCAAAAGATTGAAGGTAAAATAAGGACATATTCTCAATATATCCAGAAAAATCATTTGGCCAAATTCTATACAAACTTACAATTAAAAAACCAAACACTTCATAGCATACCCAAAAAAGGGAGGTCCTTCACTAGATAAGAAATGTCCATGAAAAAACTACAGCAAATCTTGGTGGCTGAATATCAGCAAAATCTCATTTAAAATCAGAAACAGGACAACAGTGGCAAAAACCAAACTGTCACTTACAGAGGATGTAATGTGTACAAAGGAAATCCCAAAGAATATGCTGCAAAACATTTATTTACAGTTTTTTTCAAAAGCAGGGAACAATAAATGAAAAAAATCAAGATCTGTCAGTAGGAGAGCCAGCACGGTGGAGACAGAATTAGGAAATTCAGGTAGCTTCAATAGTACTGCTAAGGTTCTAGTTTTTTAAACTGAGCAGTGAAGTGAGAGGTATATATTTTATTATTTCTTACAGCTTACATGTATTACATGTATTTTTGTAATCAACAAGCATTTCACTATTTAAATCACTTAAGCCACATGTTTAGGTACATGTGCCCAACCACAAGCTTCTTCGGGGTTGGGAACAAAACTCAACATGAGTGGTAAGTGGAGTCTGGCTTGTAGGAGGTGTTCTGTACACGCTTGTTACAATATTAAGTGATAGAGGAGCCTACCAAATAGAACAAGGGCATGAGCTGCCACAGTCTTTACACTTGTTCTCCCTCTGTCTAGAACAGTCTGCCACCCTCTCATCATTACCTTACACCATCCAAACCCTTTCATCCTGGCCAAGCCCTTCCCATCCATCACTTCTCCATGTTCATGGCTCTTGCTCTGGGAAATCCCTCTGAGGTCAGCCCTCCCCACCCACCCGCCTGGATTAAGCACCTCCACAATCTCCCATCCCCGGCCCAGCACACACAGCTAACAGAAACCGTCTCAGATTAATATCTGGGGATCTACAGTTTCAACATTTCTAGGAAATTTCTGAGTTCAAGAAAGCTGTAAGACCTCTGCTACACTAAGTTTAGAGCACAGGAACAGCATCCATTTTGTTCTGTGGTAGCCTGTCTCACAGGCAGTAGACACCATCCATCAACTGAATGAAAGAATGTATGCCGTTTACCATGTACTGCTTAGTCTTTTTGTCCTCTATTGTCACTTGCAAGTAGATAAGTAGTGGTTGATATCGAAGGCAAGAAAAGTTATTAGGAAAAATATAAAACTGAAAAGTTGATTAATTTTTAAAACTGAACAATGCACCACCAGTAGAGAGGACTGTAGTTTGAAAATTAACATGCTATGGGGCTCTTAAAATTGCCAGTTAATTTCTCATGAGGTATCTATGGCCCGTTCATACATCTGAAAGCTAAATGGCGGCTCTTCTTATGACCTTTACCTTTTCCTAATTCACTAGAAACACCAACTGCCATTTGTGTTCAAAGCCCTTATAAAGCATGTTACCCAAATTGGAAATAATCTGACTTAATGTTACCTTAAAAATTCCTTTATGCTCTTCAACATATCTTCTTGATGAAAAGTAGTCTATCTAAAATACTACTATTTTAAGTAAGTAATCAGTTTGATCCTCTTTCCTAACATTTATAGTTTAAAGATTTTTGTTTCTTCTAACTCCTACTCCTAGTTGTTCCCATAATAGGACCACATATTTTATACCCTGGGTTTGACCATGTCCAGAGCCTTTCATATATGAAAGAGGAAGCAGCTGAACCATGTTTCACAGGCTTTTGTCTTTTCTCATTTAAAGAAAAACACACCGGGAACCTCTTAACAGGATTTCTATGGCATCATCAGTTCTTGATAAAGTTCAGAGGTGAGTAACGTCCTCATGCAAATACTCTGCCTTTGCTCACAGATTGATCACACTTCTATCAGCCACTGTTGCCTCTATATCCTTAACACCTGAATTGAATTGTCAGGAGAAAAACATTCTCATATTTTGTTCCATAATTTTATCTGAGTAATTCTGAGAAAATATCTCCCATTATTTCCCTGACTCCTGAATTTTCTAATTCTGTTCCCTGAAGATAAAGGTCACTCTTTTCTATTGCCCATAAGCATATTCCATTACACATCAGAGTTAAGTCATATTTCATATATGACCTACTTCCTTCTAGTGCTTATAAAAATTGTTAATAAACTTGATTCCTTCATTAATCCATTAATTTCATTCATTCATGAATTCATTAAATAATGTAATGCACCTATTAGATGCCAAGCAAAAGTCTGGGCAGTGAGAAGTCAAAGAAAAAGATAAAAGTGCCTGCACTCAAGCACCTAATATATTTTAGTGGGAAAAAAAAAAACCATTTATTTCTTTTTCTCCATCTTTTAAGTACTTTCTTCTTTCCTATCATCCTGTCAATGTTTTCCTATAGGTAGTTCTTTAGGCTCTTGAACTACATCTATTCCAAATGTACTTTGAATGCCTCTTAATAGCTTCCTAAGGCATTTTCCTTGCCATGAATCCTAAGAGGTAATGGTACCTTCACTTCTTTATATTACGCAATTTATCACTGCCCTTTTCTTCTTGTAACAACACCTTTTCCTTTCCAAAATGGATCACTATGTTTAAGCACCTTTCTTATTTTATACTCAATTATAAAGTTACTTAAAAGACAGTGTCTTGCCCTCTTCTTTAAATATTCTGCTTTGAAATATTCTCATCAATTTTCTCTCCTGGGTTAAGGTTTTCTCTCCCAACATTAGTCTTCAGATAGCTTGCATTTTTGTTGAGGATACATGTATCAATCTCATGTTTTTCTGTATTTCTTATCCATTAACATGCCTTTTTCAGTCCTTATTTCTTAGCAATAAAAATATCTACTACTGACTACATGCCAAATGTTGCTCTAATATGGTATCTGCTCTACATGATATTGAATTTAATCCTTACAACCCTTTAGAGAGAAGTAGCATTATCCTCATTTTTCAGAGGAGGAAACCTAAGACACAGAGCGATGGTGTAACTTGCTAACTAAAGACAGAGTCACAATTTGGATACAAGTGGTTCGGCCTCCGAGTCTCTGCCTTCCCTTACCCATTATGCTATGCTGCCTCTACAATGTAGAGGAAAAGTCAACTCACCCTTTCTCATCTCATGTACCGCAAGAAAATCTTTTCGCTCCAAACATCTACTCTGATGTTATTGGGGGGGATAATGGTTTAAATAAGCAGTCTAGTTTCCCAAAGAAATATACACAATCTTTCCTCTATAAAACTTCATAGAGGCTGGGCACAGTGGCTCACACCTGTAATCTTAGCAATGTGGTAGGCCAAGGAAGATGGATCTCTTGAGCCCAGGAATTCAAGACCAGCCAGGGCAACATGGCAAGACCCTGTCTCTACAAAAAAATAAGCCAGGCATGGTGGCAAGCACCCAAGTCCCAGCTACTCTGGAGACTGAGACACGAGAACAACCTGAGCTCAGAAGTGGAGGTTACAGTGAGCCATGATCCCACCACTGCACTCCAGTCTCAGGGACAGAGTGAGACCTTGTCTCAAAAAAAAAAACTTCACAGAAAACACTGCCAGCCTATGGAATTCAACACATTGATACTAATTGATTTTAAGGCTGCCAAAAAATAAACTCAACAGCTGAGTATACTTACCTATTAATCTCTCTCCTTTAGTTTGGTGCTTACCTTATCTGTTTTTAAGCTTACCATTATTTCTCCAGCATTACTTGGTTTTTCTTTTTCTTGGGGCCTACATATTATCAGGAAATTATATATAACTCTGCTTCTCCTCCAGACTATCCCCTACAGAGGCCTAGGCAGGCTACACCTTGGTTTCTTCCACTTCCCTCCCCACTGCTTCTTTTGGTTTTGAGTTGTTGCTCCTTCTGCCTGCCACCACCCCGTTCAGCAATGCTTATGAATCACATGCCTGGACCAGGTGGCATATAAAACACTGAATGGATGGGAGAGTTGAAATAAATATCCTGTGTTACTAGCACCCCAACTCCTAGTCAAGTAATGAGCAAATACTCACAAAATCCCTGACACTGTGCTCTTGTGGCATCTCCCTTGGTCCCTATTAATGGCAGGTAAGTGGCTGCCCACTTTGTCTCTAGTAGTTCCCCCAAATCCCCATAACTCCAATTTATACCCCAAATGTGTCCCGTGACAAGCATTTTAGATTGTCACGGGACACATTTGGGGTATAATATCATGGACCATTTACAGTACTAATTCTGATAGTTCTTTATCTTCTAAATAAAATGTTTAAAAGCTATATCTTTGTTGTGTGCAGCAATGATAGTCCGGCCAGTATTTCCCAGGTTTTTAACAAATATTTCCTTAAAAATAAATAATACTCCTAAAGTGTTCCTGAATAAAAGTATTGTTTTGTTTTATTTGACTTAACTGAAAACCTTTTTATTCTAGCGATTTTATAACCAAGACTTCCACAATAAAAATCTGTAGTTGATCTCTTACCGACTTCTTCAAGAAAACTTTTCTCAATGCTAAGTAGATCCTTAAATGTTATTTTCTTTCTTCTTTCCCTCAGTCTCTGTTTCGCCTGCTGACCCCTTAACCATCTCAGTCTTCTTATAAGGTGTAGGGTATTTGAGACCTACCAAGCTGTGTGGTAAGAGTGAAACCTGTAGGCAATTAAACATTCACGCCCCTTCCTGGCATGTAGTAAAAAAATAAGTTTAAGATCATTTGAGGATCACAACATGAAGGTGGGAACTGTAAGGATCACAGGTTCCTGAAAACACTTGCTCAACATTACTGATAATAGTGTTAGTAGAATCAAACCCCAAAGTCATTTTAGTGATCTTTGTTTTGCAAAATAGCGATCAATTAAAAATAAGTGGCTTTTGAGTTGAGGAATTCGAAATGGCATTGATTTCTGTGGCAATGTCTGATCCCTGACATTGCCAGCCTTATTTTTGCTAGTTATCCAAATTAGATTTGATAAGTCCATCTAAAGTTTCCCTCTTCTGGAGAAAGGTGATGGTTATATAGTTCAAAATTCCCACTTTTACTGAAGAAATACCAAAACTTTCATTTCACACTTCCACAGCACAACTTAGAAATTCCACCCTTCATTCAGCCTACAGCAGCAGGGATAAGTCAAACAGGGTGCAAATGTACAAGAACGTGTCTGCTCCAGAATCAGAGAGGCATCCCTTTACAGCCCGGTGCTGTTTCTAAGAGAACATCTACACCAACAGAAAATAATCACAGCTGCATACAAATTACTACCATTTGCAGTTGAAGAAAAATCCAACATGCTCGCTTTTCTTCTATTGTAATGTGATATATTAGCACAGTAATTTCATTTGTACACATGAAAATCTTATACAAGTAAAAGACACTGTTTTAGGGTACACATGGAAAGTTATGTGTTGTTTCAGAGATAAACTTCTGTCACCTGAGTATCAGATCCTCTACCTGTAATAAGTGAGACACAATTTCCACATGAGGTATAATCAAATCCTTAGAAACACATTTTTTAGTTCACCTGAGTTTTCTCAGGTGTACCAGCTTCTCTCCAATTGAGCATTTAAGCTTCAGTAATTTCTCAGTTCAGGCACTTCCTTTTTCATACCCTACTTTCTGTGTCTTTCAATTATACTTTCTATTTCCAGGATATCTGATATGATTCTCTCAGAAGAGAACAATATTTTTCTTTATAAAAAGTTATGTCAGAGAGACAGAAAGACTGATTTACTCTGAAGTCTCCATTCATTAGCAGTTCTGACTGCTAAAATAGGTGTCTTTTTAAACAATCTGGCACTCATTCATTTAACAAACAATAAGCACCTGCTATAGGCTAACTACTTTCCTAGGTGCTGGGATTATACAAGTAAAGTGAACAAGAGTCGTGCCTTCAAGGAGCAATCAGTCTAGTAGGGGAGTCAGACTCATAAATAAATGAATAAAATATGTTGTCATGAGTGCCGTATGAGAGGTCGGCCTAATAGAGATACCCCATGGAGAGGGCAACTCATTCTGTCTGCCTAAAAATGGATGTTTTATCTCAAAGACATAGGAACTGGTTCATCAAGTATGAATAAAAGTCATCAGCTGAAAAATAAAAGGATAGTCCCAGAAGAGGAAATAGCATATGCAAGGCAATGAAGTTGTAGAAGAATACAATGTGCTCAGGGCATGATGAGTCACTTCATACGATTTTGGGTCAGTGTGCATAAGACAGACTGTTAAGAGAAGAGGTCAAAAAGGGAGATTGAGCGAATAGACAAAGGAAGAGTGATTCAAACATTCTGAGTAATGTAGTGGCTACTGGACCTATATATCTGAAAGATAATTTTGGCAATAATTATCACTGAACAGGAGGGATAAATGACGGAAGACAGACCCATTACAAACTGGAGTTTGTGCATGTGAATTAAAAATACAAAAGACAGAAGAATGAAAATAGTGCTAAGGCGTCCTGCTACTAGCAGGTCCTAAAATAGCTGATAAACCCACACTTCTTCATCTTAAGTGTAGTTTTTTAATGTTGAGGCTCATAGCTTTAAAAAAACCAATGCTTCTCAAATTGAATGGATATAGGAATCATCTGGGCATCTTGTCAAAATGCAGATTCTTATTCAGTATCACTTGAGAAGGAGGGGAGCTGAGATTATACATTTCTAATAAGCTCCCAGGAAATGCCAATGCTATCAGCCCATGGACCAAACATAATGAGTCAGTTAGATTGCTGTCCTTTCTCAAGAAATAACTTCACAATGAAAACTCAACACTTGGACATCACGGTTGATTGGATGGGTGTAAGGAAGCATGTATGTTTGTTGTCTAATACCACTTAAGAAGTGATAGGATAACACTGGCTAAGCATTGGCAGTGAATGAAAACAGACTATGGTCACCTCTCATAGCAGGTGTAGTGCCCTCATTGCCAGAGTATCCATCTTGTAAACAAAAGTTATCAACAGTTGCCATTTAAAATCTCTAAGTGGTTCTGGTAATCATATCAAAGTTCATTTTCAGATTTATCTGGCCATTTTTGACAGAAGTAAAAAGTATCGGCCAGGCGCTGTGGCTCACGCCTGTAATCCGAGCACTTTGGGAGACCAAGGCAAGTGGATCACGAGGTCAGGAGTTCAAGACCAGACAGGTCAAGATGGTGAAACCCCATCTCTACTAAAAATACAAAAATTAACCCGGCCTCGTGGCGGGTGCCTGTAATTCCAGCTATTCGGGAGGCTGAGGCAGGGAGAATCGCTTGAACCCGGGAGGCGGAGGTTGCAGTGAGCTGAGATCGCCCCATTGCACTCCAGCCTGGGCGACAGAGCAAGGTTCCATCTCAAAAAACAGTAACTGAAACTATATGTTCCTAGCAGAGATGATCTTTAATGACTGCTACTATAGTAATGCAGTTTTTTTTTTTTTTCTTTTTTCTTTTTTGAGACAGAGTCTCGCTCTGTCGCTCTGTCGCCCAGGCTGGAGTGCAGTGGCCGGATCTCAGCTCACTGCAAGCTCCGCCTCCCGGGTTTACGCCATTCTCCTGCCTCAGCCTCCTGAGTAGCTGGGACTACAGGCGCCCGCCATCTCACCCGGCTAGTTGTTTTTTTTTTTTTTTTTTTTTTTTTTTGGAATTTTTTAGTAGAGACGGGGTTTCACCGGGTTAGCCAGGATGGCCCTTATCTCCTGACCTCGTGATCTGCCCGTCTCGGCCTCCCACAGTGCTGGGATTACATGCTTGAGCCACCGCGCCCGGCCTAGTAATGCAGTTTTAATGTTAAATGGCTTGGTTACTGCCCAGAATATATGGCATTAAACAGAAGGTCTTCATTTAGTTTATCATTTCGAATTTTGTATATTGACCCTCTAACTAGAGCAGAACTATCTGTAAGGATGACATCTCTATAGTTCTCTGAAACAGTCAACATCACCTACCAGAAATGTAATGCAGGAGAAGGGCATGAACAATATATCTTGATTCTGAATGCTTTACCTTCCTTCTAAGGGAGCAACTTTACCTGGATTTCAAGTTTTCCTTTCATCGTTTTCCTGGTGCACAGTGACACAGATGGTATGAGGTAATTTTATGCACTACATCTAAAAGCACCCGTTCCCCTTTTCATTGACCAATCCATGCTGCTTCACACAAAGGAGACATATTGGTGATTTATCTGGTGTAGTACAAATCAAGACTAAACAAAAGCAATTCATTCCAAATCAGGACCTAGCCCTGAGCTGGAGAAACTGAGATGTCCCTTGATTGTTGCAAAAGCAATCACCGTTTTTCTATCTTGCTTTCCTCCCTCCTCCACTAAAAATAGTGGGAAAAAATATTAAAAGAGCTGTGAAAGGGAGAAGTTGCGGAGTGGCAAGCATTTCTGTCTTACGTATCACTTGATCTAAACTCCTTTAAGAAATAACAGCAGTGGGGAAAAAAAATCCCCTTAAAATAGAGAGTACTAAAAAGCTATTCATTTAAGCTTGCAAAATTTTGTCCTAACCTAAAATAAATTTGCTACATTTTCATGTAATTTATTTGCAATTGAACACTTTAAGTAACATTACATGATATCAACTGCTTGCCTGAAAACTTGTGAAGTTTTGCTGGTATATAGTAATACTTTACTAAGATGTTTCAGAACATAAAAAGCAAAATCAATGCTGGAAAAAAAAATGTTCTTTTTGTTCTAGGGTCTGTGTTTGGAAAATATTGCCATGTAGCATTTATGGTAACAGCTGTACGGTTAAACTTTAGGCACAAACTGAACTGCAGAGGATCTGCTGCATAAATAAAATCCCCATGGCAACTAAATGTGCTACTAGATAACAGAGAAAAAAGGATTTATGTGTTTGCTGAGCTGTCTTGCCCTAAAGGAATTCTCCAGGCAAACGCAGGCCACCTGCCACATGTTATATTAAGCTCAGCCTTCTGGACTTATTTTCAAATCCACAGCAAAAAGGTCCAACTACTTTTATTTGGAAGTTTCATTGTTCTTTATTCCCAGTCCCTCCAAAAATAAACAATTCATTTTTCAACTTGCCTGCTATATTTTGCCCTGGATACAAAAGATAATTAATGAATTTGTTTGTGCTCCTAAACATTTTGTTGATCTTACTGAAATAACAAGCATATTTATAACAAGAAAGTTGTTTTAATTTGTAGATAGAACTTGCCTATCCCATGTAAGACAGAACGTATGGAAAAAGCACAGTGGTTGATGAGGATCTTTAGAAGATTACCATGAAAGAATACAACCATAAAGATAAACATTTTCTGTAAATTTATTGTGAAAAATATGTATAGTTCTTCCTGAAGGAGAATAGGGATATAAAATATTCTAGAATTTTGTTATAGTATTATTAAATCAATTAACTTTAAAATAATTACTTAAAATGTTTCCTTTTTTCCTTTTAAGTATACTTTCCCACCTCCAATCCCCATCATAGCTAAAGATACTTGTTGATACTACTGCACATTTATATTAATGTTGATAATATTGCAATATTATATAATAATATTAAAGTATTTTTGAGTATATGAAAATACAATGTGATATATACTATTTGAACTGAGAGAGGGGAAAAGAGATAAAAATTATGTGACAGTCATTCAACATAATTCCCTACAAGAAAAGAGGGAACTAGACAGGACATATGCTCCCCTAAACTTGAGATTTACTTTAATTTATGTGAACATTGACCTTGATGAAATAATGGAAGAGCACTCACCTGTGAATAATTATAACTATTATCTATTCCTCAATACTGCCTAAATTGTAGAGAGAGAATAAATTTAAGCTTTGTCTGTGTTGGTTAATATGGAAGTGAAAGGGAAAAATGAGTCACTGACACACAAAAATGTCAAAGAAGATTTTGACAGTAAATAATCAATTTGCTGCTTTCATTTACTTCTGGTGACATGCATTCATTATGACAAAAATTATTTCCAGGTTTTTACTAATACCAACAGAAATATCAATTATGACTTCACTAAGTAAAAGATACAAATTTCTATTAAATAAGTTTACAATTTCAGTAAGATCTTTGTTCTGTCTCAGAAATGTGTGGCCTTTTACAGGTAGATTTCCACACTGGCATCTAAGGAACAAGCAAGTCTTCAGAAAGGCTCTTGATTGTTGCAAAACAAAAATTTGGCTATTCTGCAATACAATCAAACCTAAACCACCATAGCAAGACTCACCATTAACACTGCACTCTTTGACTTCCACAGAACAACTCATGCCATCCCAGCTAATGTAAACATTTCAGCAGCAAGGTTATTTCTCTATCATGAGAGTAGATACTTATTAGGAATAGCAAGTGACACCTTCAGCAGAGGCAGAGTCCTCAGGTACACTTCCCAGCAGTCAGTTTCTGGTAAGTCTGTAAGTACAGCCATTGCTCTCAAATAGAGTTTGACTATGATCCCCAGTCAAATCCCCTCTCGCCATGAATCTCCCTCCTCCCCAGATTACTATATAAAAATAATGCTAAAGAGAGGCTTTTAAATGTCCCCACACCCAAGAAATGATAAATGTATGAAGTGATGGTCATGCTAAATACCCTGACTGGATGATTATACAGCATATATGTATGAAAGCATCAAATTGTACCCCCATAAATGTGTACAACTATACTGTGTCAAAATTTTTAAATAATGCTGTAATACTAATGGATTAGAGAGGAGTGTATATAAATTATAAAGAAAGAACATGCTTTTTGTGTGACATTGTATTACAAAGCAATGACCTATTAAAACCTTCTAAAATATTTCTTATTGATAAATAAATTAATTAATATTTATTAATACCACAGATCCTACACCAAAATACCACTTTTCTTCCTGGGCATATGGTTGGACTACATGTTGCAGCTTGCCTTGAAATTGAATGTGACCATGTGAGTGAGTTCCAGCAGACAGAATATGAGCAGAAGTGGTTGTGTGCTGCTTCTAGGTCTGGACCATTATAAGCTTCTCCAGGTGACCCACGTGATGAGTGGGTGGGAAGGGGTAACAGGCACCACTCAAGAGCAATTCTGCCATTCTAGAAGCCTGGCACAACTTTTGTCAGTTTGGATAAGCAGTAAATTCATGTCCACCAGGAACATTCATGTGGGAAAATTCTGAAAATAAAAAACTCTTGTGTTAAGCTATCAAAATTTTAGGGTTAAAGCAGCTAGCATTGGTATAATATAGCACTTATCTTAACAATGTCTTATAAGTTATTTAATAGGAAGAAATGCATAAGCACTGTATCAATTAAATAACTTGGAAGGAGGTTAAATATATATATACATCCGTCTATATTTCAAAAGTAAACTTACTTAAATTTGATTCCAATTTGAATTACAACACATGCTCATCCTGAAGTTTTTGGGAAGTTATGCAAATTAGTACATACAACATTCCTAAGCAAGATTAGCTCTTGTTATAAAATGAATCAAGGGTAGCTTCGCAAAGAACAGAAAGTAGCATGTTTACTGTTTAACTTCTAAATTATCAGCTAATTATGTAGGGAGCTAGTTCAGTAAAATATTGAGATATAAACCCTTTGTGACCCAACTGGGAAACTGCTCTCACTGAGAAGAGTGGCATTTTGAGTGATTTCCTCCAAAAAGCCACTAAAAAGCACCCAAGTAGCTTACAATAGATTTTAAAGCTGACTCTTTTTTCTTTTTTTTAAGATAAACGACAGTTTGGACGAGGCTCCCATCTGTGTATTGCAAATAATGGATACAGAAACATGATTGTTGAAGTACTTGTGAGGGACCTTGGAGTCTCCTAAAATATGGATTTCTGTTTTCTAGAAAAGACATTTTAAAGTCTACAAAATAGACTTTTATTTACAAATGAAGGATCTATCATGGAGATTTCTCCCTAGCAGTGATGTGGGCCAAATCATCAGATAGATGCAGGTCACCTTCATAGAATTTTTCGTATGTGTTTTTCTTATAAACCACTGTTCATGGAAACCAAAGTCTCTATCGAAACAAATCCCTGATGGATTGCATGTATGACCAAGATACAGTGATGACCATCTTACAGAAAAACAATGAACAAATATGGAAGTTATGTTTATATTTAGGTAACACATATGGATGATTTCTATCCAAATAGTATGCATTTCTAGGTGCTTTTCTTTACTCAATGTCTCTAGTTAAGGTGTAGCACCTTCTAGGACACACACAGCCCTTCTCATAATCACATCATTTTACCCTACCAAAAAAGTTGGTGACCAATCGTAATCTCAGACTCAGAAAAGATGTCTTATGACACCAGCATTATATGCTCACCTTGTGAATTTTTAAACAAATATACAGTTACACACACTGAGCAAAAGCATGACTGGGTACATGACCTCTCTTTCTCCACTGACAAACCTCTGGGAAGACTAGCGTGAACTCACTGCACATACCTCCTTCCTAATCCCTACTTCCTTAAACTTTTGAAACCTAGTTTCTAATCCTTCTACTGTGTTGAAATGTTTTTCTCAAAAGTCCCAAATCACCCACCAACTATCAAAGTGAAAAGCCTTCTTTCGGTCCACAGTCTACAGGACCTTCCTCCAATCCCTTTCTGATATTAACCTTTTCCTTACTATGCTTAAAGCACTCAGAACAAAGACTGGCTGGCGATAAGCACTCAATAATATTAGTGAAGTTACAATTATTATTTGTTCTTGAGATTCTATTCTATCATGTCTTCCTTAGAACAGGAATCTTTTTCTTCCATCCTATTTGGTTTGTTGTGGTCATGAACTTCTCCTTCTCCCATCTTCTGAAGTCAACTTTCCCACAGCCCATTTCCTCAGGCTGCTTTTCATTTTTATTATACATTTTTGCATCTTTTAGTTACAGCATTATAATCCACCCAAAAACATAAAATCTCTCTAGATATTGCATATTCTATTGTTGATACTTCTTTTATATTAGAAGCTGCTGTTTCATTTCTTGACTTACAAGCCTTCTTGATTTCTCTTCAGCTACTATAAATGTCAAACTGGATCTTGTCAGTAAGTAGAGTTTAACGTGACCACCACGTATAATGCAAGCCCACAATATCCCTGCTCAAAACTCTTACTGCTGCAGCATTAAGTAAATGGAAGGCTCAGACAGAGAAGATTGTTCTCATCTGTTGATTGCATTTATGTGCTTGCTTTTCTCAGTTATTACTGATGACTCCTAAAAGAAGTACTCTTGCAGTAACCCACGAAGTTTGTCAAATACCCAAGTCTCTCATAAAGCAGTAACCTTACAACATATTAGTGTCTCACAGATTCTCAGCAGCACAGCATCATTCTGCTTGAATCCATATGCATTTGGTTTTAAATGACTTTCAGCACATGAATCCCAGGAAGCAGAAGAATGTTATGCTGCATAACATTAAAAAGTTAGGAAATAGGCCGGGCATGGTAGTTCACACCTATAATCCTAGCACTTTGGGAGGCCAAGGTGGGTGGATCACTTGAGGCCAGGAGTTTGACATCAATCTGGCCAACGTGGTAAAACCACATCTTTACTAAAAATACAAAAATTAGTTAGGTGTGGTAGCACCTGCCTGTAATCCCACTTACTTGGGAGGCTGAGTCACAAGAATCGCTTGAACCCAGGAGGCAGAGGTTGCAGCGAGTCAAGATCATGCCACTGCACTCCAGCCTGGCCAATAGAGCAAGACTGTCTCAATTAAAAAAAAATTTAAGGAACGGTGCAGGTCTTCAATAATGTATTTTTTTAACGATGCAAAGTAAATTCAAACTAACCCATCTCTTTTATTTTGGAAAACCTGTATGTTAATAATGGAATATTAAGGCAACAATGGAACAGAGTTCCTGGGGATATAAATTATAAAGTGAGTTGGTTTGCTTTGTGAATTACTGTAGCAAATTTAATCCAAGATGATAATAGGGCTATTTTAAAAATAATTCCAGCTTCTTCTTTGTAAAAGCCTGGATTCTTATAAAGCAACTGTGCCAGTTATTAAGCTATTGATATCAGCCTCAAAAATCACCATTCTATGCTCTGCCCTAGATGCTGGGGCTGAGACTTGGCCAACTACCTCTGGGCCCAGTGAGCGGCTCCCTATTAGGCTCTGCTGTAGGGGGGCATTCAGGGAGACTGCATGGCTGAAAGGAAGAAGGGCCTTGCTCCCTTCCAGCTTTCTGCCTGGCTCAGTGAGTATCACCCCAGCAGTTTCTTCTCCCCAACAGTAGCAGAGCCTTCCAACGGCAGCAACTGATTTCAGTTTGCAGTTTTTCCAGCACTTGCAGGATCAGCCTCATCCCTCTCCACTTCAGAGACAAACAGGTCCAAGTCCCTCTTCAGAGGTCTGAGGTTCAGCCTCACAGGGGTCTCTCCTCTGCATCCCTCAGTTTTAGCTCCCTCCATCCCAACCTCTCTCGTTTCACGCAGTCCTGAGGGTAGTGCCTGCACACTACTAGTGACATAGCACAATTGCTAGGTCAGCAGTCTCATTTTACCCTTTCAGTTATTATCAATAGTTAACAACAGAAAACCTAGTTAGCAATTCTGTATATTAAATTATCCAGGTTCAAGTAGCTGTTGTGGTTCCTGTCCCCTGACTGGACCTAGAGATACAGAAATGTGCATTTGGTTTCAAATGCACATACGAATCCCAGGAAGCAGTAGAAAAAATGTTGTGATGAATAGTATTAAAAAGTTAGGAACTCTGCAGGTCTTCAACAATGTATTTTTTAATGATGCAAAGTAAATTCAAACTTTGCACATCCCATTTAAACTTGCATTTCCCAAAGTATATTCTAATGATTATTAGTACTGTAAGGTACCCTTAAAAAATTGAAAAGGTTTTTGTGTTCAAAAAGTTAGTAAAACAGCATATCACGGCCCTCCCACAGATTACTACCGTGAAATTCAGCAATGAGAAAATTAAATGCTTTAAGAAGTCCTACTGTAAAAACCATTTAGCCAATGTTTTCTAAACTTACTTCAACCTGGAAACCTTTTAAATAACTTTTTAATACTGTGGAACTTGAGTTCAGTAGAACACACTTCAGAAAACGGTTACTCATTGCATATTAAATTTAAAACCCTGTCAAATCATTTTATACAAGCAGATCATAAAATACCAGTCATATGTAAACATGTGCAGTCTAAATATCAAGAATATTTAATATCTCAAGTATTCAAATTATAACATATTTATTAAATAAATGTTAAGTGATTAGGGTCTTAAAATCATTTCTGTTAAACAAAATTTGTCACTCAACATAATATGTTGTAAATATATCAGCAAAATACTATTACTGAGAGCTCTTGGCCAGGACACAGAAATAGAAATAGTCTCCTTTTTTTTTTTTTTTTTTTTTTTTTTTGAAACGGAGTCTCGCTCTGTCGCCCAGGCTGGAGTGCAGTGGCCGGTTCTCGGCTCACTGCAAGCTCCGCCTCCCGGGTTTACGCCATTCTCCTGCCTCAGCCTCCGAGTAGCTGGGACTACAGGCGCCCGCCACCTCGCCCGGCTAGGTTTTTTTTTGTATTTTTTAGTAGAGACGGGGTTTCACGGTGTTAGCCAGGATGGTCTCGATCTCCTGACCTCGTGATCCGCCCATCTCGGCCTCCCAAAGTGCTGGGATTACAAGCTTGAGCCACCGCGCCCGGCCACAGAAATAGTCTTCTTATAAGGAGCTGGTGTTAGAATTGTACTTAAATGTTCATCCACTTGTATTTATAAATATTAAAACTGACATCCACCTGTAGTCCCAGCTACTCAGGAAGCTGAGGTGGGAGGATCGTTTAAGCCCAGAAGGCAGAGTTTGCAGTGAACTAGAGTGCATCTAGTCTGGGAGACAGAGAGAGACCTTGTCTCAAAAAAAAAAAAACAAAGACATCCAAATTACAGATAAGAGGTAATGTGTATAAGGCTATATACATGTAAAAATGAAAAACATAAAGAGCACTGCTAAACAATGCTAAAGTCCATTCCAATTTAATCTGTGCTCAATATGACATCTGAGACAAAATCAACTTTATCATTACACTCTCACCACAAGAAGCCCCAAATTGCTCAAACACATAAACAAACATGCAGGACTGAATATATACTCGAAAAATTGCATTACTTTTGCAATATCAAATGCAATATTTTACCAAAGATATAAACTACACTGGAGTCTCATTTCAATATTTCCCAGTATGCTAATACTTGGATATACTGCAGATTTCATTCCACGAAATGTAATCCCCAGAAGCTATAAAAATATAAAACAGGATTTCAGAGATTATCTGCTAGGTGGTAGGCATTGAGCCAGGGTTATACACATAATATAAATTTTTGCCAAAACAAAAAACCAAAATGAACCAAAAAAAGCCATAAGCTTACTATTATCACCCCCATATTACAGGTGAGAAAACTGAGGTTCAAAGGTTTAAAAGTTTTCCTCTAATTACATAATTTCTATTTGCTGGAATCAGAATTTGACATTGTATTCTAACCTCATGCTCAGTTTAGAAAGTGCCCCTTCTATGACACAATCCTGAATTCACATGGATCTTTGAAATGGCAAATGATTGTGGTAATATAGAGATGTTCCACTACATTTCAAAATTGTTTCAGGCAACGTGTTTCTTTATTATTACTAGGAATAGTTTATTGGACTTTGCAATAAATCAAATCAGGACTGTAAAGAAAACAAGATAAAACAAAATCTTCTTCACAAACACATAAAAAACAGTATAAGTTTTACTCTAACTTGATCTTTGTTAGATGCGATCACATAAAATACTCCACCAATAGATATGACAAATGCACTTTATATTTCAATGTGTCAAACCATTTCAATGCTCTGAAACTATGTTGAAGCTGGCAGGCAAGCAGACTATATTAAATTTTTCTCTGGAATCGACTTCAATTCTAGACTGAATTATTGGAATTTTAGTGACCCTAAAAAAGGCTGTCAGAAATGATATTCAACACAGAGTTTTCAAATCTAATGCTCTATTACACATACTTCACATAAAATAATATAGTTTCAATATAAACAAACCAGTCAAAAACAACATTCTATTTGTTCTCGTAATTTTGTACACATTTTGATATTGATTTGTCACAGCAGATTCTAAAATGCATTTGCTTCTTAAGAGAAAACTCACAGCATCTATTTCATAATTCAATAGTTCATTTGGATATGATACAGTCATAATGTTTGCCTAAAATTGATTTTTTGTTGCTTGCCAGTAATTCCAGCACTTTGGAAGGCCGAGGCGGGTGGATCATGAGGTCAAGAGTTCAAGACCAGCCTGGCCAAAACAGTGAAACCTCGTTTCTGCTAAAAATACAAAAATTAGCCATGTGTGGTGGTGGGTGCCTGTAGTCCCAACTACTTGGGAGGCTGAGGCAGGAGAATCACTTGAACTCATGAGGCAGCGGTTGCAAGTGAGCCAAGATTGCGCCCACTGCACTCCAGCCTAGACAACAGAGCCAGACTCCGTCAAAAAAAAAAAAAAAAACAGAACAATGCATAGATGGCTAATAGCTATTAGCAGGCCTGGATTTCTCAATTCTACTTTTTTTGTTTTTTTGCACATCAAACAGAATTATCTCAAGTGATTTTCACTAACACAAAACTAGTAGCACTGGGAATCCAATCAGTGAATGGGGAGATGGCTTGTCATCCTTCTCTAGTCCTGGGAGGAGGACAGTCCTCTTTCATTGCAGGTAAATTTTAAAAATAACAACTTACAAAGCAATTCACTCTTGAATTTATTCTATTTTTTCAAAGCATTAAAAGCACATTGTGTATGAATCTATGTTCTCACCATTGTTTCTACTGCTTACTGTTTAACACAATACCAGTACCATGTTTCTGGAAACAACATTAAATCTCAAGAAGTGTCAATATAAGAGAATTAGAGGCCGGGCGCGGTGGCTCAAGCCTGTAATCCCAGCACTTTGGGAGGCCGAGACGGGCAGATCACAAGGTCAGGAGATCAAGACCATCCTGGCTAACATGGTGAAACCCTGTCTCTACTAAAAAATACAAAAAAACTAGCTGGGCAAGGTGGCAGGCGCCTGTAGTCCCAGTTACTCGGGAGGCTGAGGCAGAGAATGGCTTAAACCCGGAAGGCCGAGCTTGCAGTGAGCTGAGATCCGGCCACTGCACTCCAGCCTGGGAGACAGAGCGAGACTCCGTTTCAAAAAATTAAAATAAAAGAGAATTAGAGAATAAAATGGGAAGCCAATTAGTTAACCCATAAACTTGTCCTCTTAAACTTCTACCATTTTGTAGAAAATACGTTTTTTCTCATTGCAGCACATATTTAAAGACATAAAATCAACCCAGGTGCCCATCAATGGTGGACTGTATAAAGAAAATGTGGTACATATACACCATGGAATACTACATAGCCATAAAATAGAATAAAATTGTGTCTTTTGCTGCAACATGGATGCAGCTAGAAGCCAATATCCTAGGCGAGCTAAAGCAGACACAGAAAACCGAATACTGCATGTTTATGAGTGGGTGCTAAACATTGGGTATACATGGACATAAAGATGGGAAGAACAGACACTGGGAACTACTAGACAGGGGAGAGAGGAAAAGCGTAAGGGTCGAAAAACCGCCTGTTGGGTACTATGCTCACTACCCTACCTGGGTGACAGATTTATTTGTACTCGAAACCTCAGCATCATGCGATATACCTTTGAGACAAAACTTGCACAACATGTACTCCCCAATTCTAAAATAAAAATTAGGGGAAAAAAGAAAAGATATTTTTTCGCAGAGCATAAAGCTCCAAAGATCAGACTCAATCTTTGGATTACCCAGCCCTGTGATACCAAGAAAGAAGTCACAAGAACCCAGGGTAGAGAGTTCAGCTCAAGAAAAGGTCTGGTTAAATGCACAGCTGCATCCTGGTAAATAGGGAACACCTACCCAGCAGCCTTTATTCTGACCAGAAGATACAGACAAAGTGACAATACAACAGCCAGTGACACTCAAAGGGAAGCAATAGCCCATGGTCCCCCAACCCACTCCTAAAAGTAAATGCAAATACAAACAAACCAATGCATGCACACACACATACCTATTTTCAGATGTGTCACTGTAAGATATTCATTATATTCATAGTGTTAAGGGAGAAAGTCCATCTGTCTAGCAGCATTCAGAATTGAAACATTAGGAAATCATGCGGCGTTCTTGGTTTTATCATAATTTATAGTATGAACCAAGACAAGTTGTTTAGACTTCCTGTGCATCAGTTCTGTGGTAAGTAGATCATTAATATCTGCCTCTTCAAATTATGTTCTGGAAATAAAATGATCTTTTAAAATTATAGATTATTGTTTCTCATTAGCTTGTACTTAAAGATAACAGCTTTTCTCCTCATTTAAGAGCAGGTCTCCAGTGACAGACTGAGGTGATCTTATTCACAATTTTTCAAAAGGTTCAACTGATTAGTCAACCACTTTAGTGGGATAATGATTTGCTTCTCCTTTAATTTATCAATTTATTCTGATTCACAAAAAAAATGTGATAACAATTTTGAAAATTTTACTCTAGTCCAGTTCGGGATCAGCTTGACTCACAAACCTGAATTAAAACAATGGAGAAGGTGGCATTTAATAGCAGGTTAAGTGGAAACAAAGACATCTTTTAAATTGCTGCTATTATATTTGGGATAATACTGACAGTCAATCCATAAACTAGAGGTCAGAATATACTTCTTTTCTTCTCAAAATAATGTACATCAGCTTTAGAAATTAAAATTAGTTTATCTTACAAAATAATTTCCAAAAATTTGCATAAAGGAAGGAAAAGTCTATCTTGGATGAATTTATGTATTAGTATAAAGAATTATAGTAATTCTTTAATAGAGAATTCTTTAATTCTCTAATTGTGAATTAGTATAAAGAAACATATTTCTAAGAATTTGGAGCTTTGATCACAGCAAGGACATAAGGAGGTCATTCAGTCTAGGCCTTCCTATTTCTACGAAGCACTGCACTTACATAAAGCTGGTATTCATGTTTGGTTGAGTTTGTTTCATGTAACTATTCCAAAATCACAGTCAAAAGAGCCAATATATCTTTGATATCCAAGCTTCCAGGGAAGAAGCAACAGCTATTTCTCCTTATCTAAGCTTCAGTCTTTTAAATAATTCCTGTGGGAATAATCTTGAAAGTCATCAGCCATGTCAACCCATCAAATCTTATCCATGTCATTACTAGGTTTTTTAACTAAGATTTTTGTTTTTGTTGTTTCAGGAGCATAGTTCTGATCTTTTTTTCCTAAATAATGATATATGCTCGATATATGTGCCTGAATTATGAACATAACACCAAATTGTTGCAACTAGCACTAATTTGAGACTGATTAACGTTAGCTATTGCCTGGTCCTGTAACACATCTGCATATTTATCTAATATTCCACGACTCATGATAACAAGGAGTAGTTTTTGCTGTGCTTTAGTAGCCCATGTAATCTAATTTAAAGATTCAGTTAAAACCAGGTAGAGATAACAAATAAGTAGCTAGATAGACAGTTTGAAACTTGGAGGTAGGTTGAGAACTGAAAATGTTGCTTTAGAGTCATAAATGTAGACTTACAGAAAAAAAAAAAAAAAAAAAAAGCAGAAAATCCAGATCGTAGGAGCAGCCACCTTCATAGCAGTTCTTGCTCTATTTCTTACTACATTTATCTTACTCAGTTTTCTCATCTTTAAAATGGAGTGAATGGGTCATTCTTCAGGCTTTTTGAAAGTAAAGTTTAATGCTCCTTGGAAGAAATATATAAGTGACAGAGTAAAGCGTCACTTGGTTATATGTTTAATGTGATCATTTTCATAAATAAGTACAAATTTGAATCTCAGCATTTAACAAACATAACTGTAATCCAATTTGTGTGATGTATGATTGGTGATTTTTCACCTTTACATCTTTTACACAAACATATGGATTACTGGAAGCAAATACATATACACACTTCTCCAAGATACAGTAGATGCTTTCCCACATCATAAACCTTCTTCCAGATACATTCCAAAATGTCTGTGTTGGCTAGTAAAACCTTCCTTACACATCAGCAACAAACCCAACCCCCATTATCAATGCTGACGTGCTTAGTGAATAGCTGCTTCTTCATAAACTGAACTATGTCTGGAAAGTCAAACAAACCAAACATGAAAATGGGCACCATATTTTTTCAAATCCATACTAAATGCAGAACATACTCAATTGTCTGATAAATTGGTTAAAATTGGTACCACTAGAATTGAGCCACTGAAGAGTTTATTTCTTTCACTATATTAACTGTGTTATGTAGCAATTGCACCTAATGAACTTAATGTGGCTTATGGCTATGCCCTGCTTCCTCTCAGAAACAAAATCTAAATGTTCCCATGTTTGCCCAACTGGCATCCAACACTACATCAGTAGAGGCAGACAAGCCACTAATGTTCCATTTTGGCCTCTGGTTAATACAGTTTTATTTCACGTGTTCTCTAAATGTAAGATGTTTGCACTAAAATGCTCAGTCGTTTTTAAAAATAAAAAGCCACAGAATTAATCTGCAGTTTCTTTTTGACAAGTTCACTATATATAAAATTTCTACAACTCACTACAGTGTAGTTGAAGAGGATTCTCAGAATTAATCACGAATGTAGTAACTTATGGACTTTTACCCACATGAACTGAAATGAAATCATCCTTTGAAATAGAAGGAGCATGAGAAGAAAACAAGAACAAGACTTTTAAAAATCATGACAACCCTTCAATAAATTTGTGGAATGGTACTAAAGCCATACTGCAATGCTCAACTCTACTTTATACTCAAGGACCTTGTTATAAGCGAAGGTGTTAGAACAAGGTCCTTCTGTTATTTACAGAAATGAACTCACCACACAGGGAGATGCAACAGTCTACATTATAGTGAGTCTGCAATGTAGCTGATACCCATACAGATTTTTTACATCATTCTGTAGTTCTGCCTTTCTCCTTTCATGTTTCCTATTGAAGCCAGATGCCATACACTTTTAGGGGTAAATGTGAGCTCTTTTCATCAACAGCATATCTAAGATTCCGAAAGTTGTATTTCCGCCCCCCCCCCAATTTTCCTTTAATGGTATATCCTGTCCTCCTTTCTGCCACACATGAGCTACCTGCTCAGTGCTCTTGCTGCAGCTGTACTCTCACTGAACTCAAAAGGCATGGCCTCTCGTAAAAGAAGCCTAAATCTCATCATTCATATTCCTCCTCTCTGGAAAACACAAAAGGTCTCTGGACAAAGTCATCCTGTGTTTCTGCAGACATATGCTTTAGCTAATCTCTAGGTGAAGCCGTCCCTACTCCCTTCATTACGACCCAGTCACTCTCAACACATCCCAGGTGCTGCTCCTCGATGACTGAGTAGCACCAACCTCAAAATACAACTTGAAAGTCTAAAGCTGAGGCAATTAAAATTTCACAGTGCAAATAAATCTTGCCAATTTCTCTTTGGCAATATCTTCAAGGACGCTATTCCTCTACAACTGATCATTGCTATAAATGGTACTCAGGACCTTTAACCCCAAGGACACCAAAGCTTGTAAAAGCCTAAATATGTAGAATAAATTCAGCTCAGCAACAACACCACGCAAGTAAACCAGAAATAATATACAGAACAGCATATAAAGGTTGACAGTAAGTCTACACGATGCAATGGCAGACCTGCCGTGTCCACTGACTTTCAGGTGAGCTCTTGACACAGACAAGAAGAAGGTGAGGACAGCAGGCTCTGAGACCACCAAAGCTCTTGGGAAAGTAGAAGGGTCAGGGGTTCTACTGACTATGGCCGGTCCCCAGGTGGGAACAACTATTTGTCATGAGAGCCTGGTTTACAGGACCACTGAACCAGGGCATGCAGAAGTCACACCATATTCCCAATATCTTACCTGAATTTTCATTCACAAAACACATTCCTCATATGGTATTGGTATGTATACTTTTCTTTTAACTTAAATTCCTTATAAACTTACTACTGCTCACCACAATCTTTAGTAGAAAACCATGCCCATTTGCAAATAAAGGAACCAGACACTTACTAAATGCCTGCAGACTGCTATACTGTAAGGTAATAATTTTCCATGCCAAAAAAAAAAAAACCCTTGTGTTAATACAAATAAAAAAGTGGAGAAGTTAAGCAGTTACCTTGGCAAATAAGATTTTTGAGGCAGAACCAGAAACTTCTAAATAATTAAGGTAATTTTCTTTGTTTTGGCTTAAATTGGAGCCTATTTTCGAAAAATCTGGAAAGTGCATGACAACTGCTGTCTTCAGCAGCCAACCGTTTGCGTAGTCAGTGTCTTCCTTCCCCTCTTCCCACTTCCATTCCCATTCCCAGCTATGCTGGCAACAACAGCTTCATTATATGCCTGCATCTTTCCTATTTCGCCGCTCAGGGGTCTCATGATGTTGTCTTAACTCTCTTCTTCCTAGGCAGCACTCCAGTAAAAATAATACAAACAGCTAACATTTATTGGGCACTTACTCTATGTCAGGTACTTCACATGATTATTTACTTAGTCCTCTAAGCAGCTCTATATGAATGAGTTACTATTTTCATCTACCTCTAACAAATGAAGAAGCCAAGGTTCTAAATATTAAGCAAGGATCTCACAGCCACACAACTAACAAAAGAGTCATGATTTGAACCCAGGTGTTAATCACTATGGATATGGTTCTGTGTGGCGAGGCAGTTTTCTCCTAGGCTTCCCCTTTTCTCCCTAGTTTGTTACTCAAAATCAATCCTTACTTGTGTACCCTGTTCTATCCCTAGCTAATTTTTGCCTCCTGTCACAATGGGAACCAACCTCATAAACACATCCACGATAAAGTCCTAATGGCAGGTGACTAAATGAAGAATGAATTGTGGGAGGGGGCAAGACTGGAGAAAGGAAAACAAGAGGTTGATTCAGGCAAGAGATGATGGTGGCCTAAGCTGGCATGGTAGTGGGAACAGAGGTCTGTGTAGGTCTGAGAAGTACTCAGGAGGTAGATCACCAAGGTATACTGCCTGATTCAATATGGGTGTGAGAGAAAATGGTGGGGGATGGGAGTTACAAGAATGATGCCGCAGTTTATGGCTTGTGAAACTGGGTGAATAGTGCTGGTCATATACTGAAATAGAAGATAGGGAAGAAAAAACAGGTTTTAGCAGGGAGCTCAAGAGTTCAGCTTAGGAATGAAGGTTGTGATGATGGCTGGATCTTCATGTACAACAGGATATTGGATGAGTACCTATGAAAGTCAGGAGAGAGATCTGAGGGCAGTGACATAAACTAGGGCATATTAAGCATAATAATGTAAGCTTAGGAATGAATGATGTTGGCTCAGATCCCATAAATGTAACTCTGGCCCTAATTTTAGACATTTCTTCCACTAGGAGGGTCAACAGGCTCAACTGCCAACACGCCTTCTCTACCTGATCAGAGTATCATTCATCTTCCTCTAAGGAGGCAAATACTTTAGGAATATAATTTCTAACAGTACACACAGGTTTAAAGATACAATTTTTAAAACCTTTTTAAAAACTTTTTCAATTGCTACATGTATAATCAGCAAACCTGTGCCACCCTTTTCTAGTCAGGGTTTACTACAAGTTAGTGTTGGTCACATGTTGCCATCTGAACATATCCTTTTTTTACAATACACCTGCACTTTTTTCCCCTAAATTATATATTTTTGAAAGATAAGGATTTGTAACTTCCCTTTTTAAATAATATCTGCTAAGAGTCCCAGTAACAACTAGTCATAACATTCTTTAGTTAAAGGGCACTTTTAAATAAGGGGAAAAGACTGGAAAAGGTTTAAATTAGCAAACACTCAGAAACGCTCAAGTATTAGATACTGAGGTGTGTGTCAGTATGTGTGCAGGTGTGTGTGTTGGGGGGTGATGGCATATATGGGGAAATCCATCTAGAGTCTAGCTATTTCACAAAGAACTAGTCCCATCCTTCTGAGCACTCTCTAACTAGGAACACAGCATTACAATTTATTCCCTTACTGATGACCCTTCAAACGTAATAAAGGATCCAGTAAATCAGAATAATTGGTAATTCAGGGTCATTTAAAGTTCAGCCTCACCTTATATAATAATGTGAAAAAAATATATCCAGGTAAACATTTACCTTCAAATGTAACGATATATTTCATCTCTTTGGAAGTATCCATTTATAATCAATAGCAGAAATACAATGTAATCAGAGGCCAGAATTTCAGGCTAGTAGTCTAGTGTGATTAAAAATAATTCCCAAATTTATTAAAACTGACTTAATTGCTCATACTGTAAAGCATAGATCAAGGGACAATATGCACTAAAAATAATTTATGTTCCAAGACTTTGACTAATTCAGATTGACATATCTTCCAGGTAACTCATACTAGTGAAGCTTTCCTTTAAGTTAAATATGCAAATTAAATAGCATTGTATAATTATCTTTCTCAATTGATAATGAATGAGAAAAACAGGTAACAGTTTACCCAAAGTTATATTTTACCCCTTGTAATATAAATGTAGCAACAAATGTCTAAGTAGGCTTTTCTATTATGAATGAAGCAATAGATGCTAATATATATCAAGTACCTTAAGAAATGATGACTATAGATATTATCCCTACAGCTCAGAATGCTTCTTTTCTGCAGGTAAAATTAAGTCTTAGCAATAATTTCATCATGACAAAAGTTTTTCAAAAAGTGATTCAATTAATTAATGGGTCAGAGAAGAACTCTTTCTATCCCAACTTTGTGTAATAATATTCAATCTTCCCATTAGCTACAATTCAGAATGTTTAAAATTGTCCAATCAGAAGCAACCTAGATAGAGGTTGCTTATAAACAAAGTTATTCCTTTCTTAACTCAGAAAACACTCTTGCAGCCCTGACCTCATCAGACATTTCACAAGGGCAAAGAAGTGATTTAAACCAGTTCTGTAATTTGTAGGGCTACACATAGTTGCCGTGAAATATTTAAAAATTCTTAGTAAATTATTCATAAACCAAGATTTCTTCATTGTTTTTCTATAAAGGACAACAAAATAAAGGAAAACTTAAATTTTAGAAATCTAACCATTTCTTTAGTGGATTATTTCTTACCTTATGGTTTCAATTTGGACACCATGTTTGCAAAAACAAGAATCAGAGAATACAAACCGGGTAAAGGTGTGGCCACTGCTAGTCCTTTCTCTCACATTTATTAAAATGGTATAAAACTAGCTACTCTCAATGAGATAGGTATATATATATATATGTAAGTATATAATTTCTAAATATCAGATTCTTTGCATTTTGTTTTTTCCCTACAATAGACCCCCAACTATCCCTTGGATTAGTTTTCTGAACAACTTACATAACTTTACACATCTTTGTACTATACTTTGTCCTCTTCAAGTATATTTCTTGAGTTAATTATAATGTTTAGTTATTTAATGTCAAGTAATTCCTTTTAGAGAAGAGTTTACTTTATACAAAGCATGTTCAAACTCTGCCACCATTTCCTAGTGCCATTTCTTTCATTCAAACTATGTTTCTTCCTTTTTATCACATTTAATGTAGAATTTTAAAGCAAGGCTTCTGAATCTAAGATTCATAGAGTTCATGGAATGGATCCTCTAGTCCTTGAGCCTCCTAAAATACACATGGAATTTTGTAAGTATGTACGAATATGCAAAGATGATACCATAGTATTAAGATGTCCAAAGGTTTCATGAGATTTTTTTTAATCTATGTCCTCAAATTTAGTATCAGGTGTATGATGGTACTAAAACATGGTGCTGACTATAATCTTTATACTAGTACCTTTGCTAAAGCTGAGCAGTCACAGGAGAGCCAAGCAGTAGTGGTGCCCTTGCACACCTGCTGAGCAGCCCATGCTGCCTGCTCAGAAGTGAGCTGATTGTCCAGAGCTTTCCTCGGGAAACTGCTATTGTTCTATGTACAACTTGAGGATCTGAGCTGAGTTAGACCTGACCTTGCCTGCCAGGGCTTTGTGTGACTTGCAAAAAGGCCACAAGGTTCCTTCTCTGGATAGACTCAGCTCCATGGACACAGGGATTGGCTACTGGAACATAGACTAAGTTTCCATTTCCAAAATCCCCCTCAATTGAGCACCTTTGTAGAGCACACAAACTGCACAACTGGTTTTGGTCTCAGGCAATTTAAAGAATGAATCAAAACTTCAGTTAATACCAGTTTTCATATCCCACGACTCTTAAGGAAAAGGGGAGATCACTGAAATGTATATGGCTTCACTGATTTATTTCTGAATTAGTCTCATTTGAGAGTCAACTTGAGTATACCAAGTTATGTAAAAGATGACAAGTCTAGTTTGATACACTAGTTATATTTTCCTGCTTTTATTTTCTTTTTAAGAAAAGAAATGCTTTCCTGCTTTAGTTCAGATTGTGTAGACCTGAACTTTGGTAGCATTCTTAGATGAGCTTAAGACAGCAATTACAAATAGAGTCTTGAAATCAGTTAGGCCTTTGCTAGAATCCATGTTTGTCTACTTTACTAGTTCTGTAACTTATTTGGGCCTCAGTTTCCTAAAAATGTCATTTTGAGTATTGAAATACATCACTAGGCAAAGTGCCCAGGACAGTACTAGGCTAGCAATAAGTAGGTAATCAATATATGGTATTCACCATTGTCATCATCATTGTTGTCATCATCATCTTTGAATCAGTTATATGCCTACCATTTATAATTGGACTCTCTACAATCCTATACTAAATCTGAAAAAAATTCTATAAAATACTAAAATTAAAATTTGTATTGGAAGCACACATAAGATAACCTAAGTTATGATAGGGCAAAACTACAGTGCTGTGGGGAAAAGGTAATGCCAACTTAGCAACTGGAGCTGGATTATGTAGATATCCATAGAGCCCTCAACCCCATGCTATACACGAAATTAATTCCAGGTGGAATGCAGACCTAAAGGGTTCTAAAAGAAAATATGTGTAAACATCTTCATGATGCTAGAGTAGACAGTAACTTCTTAAATAGAACACAAATTTCTAAATAGGAAAAAATATATAAATTACACTATATTAAAGTTGAGTTTCTTTTCCTCTATAGACACAATTAAATTAGTAAAATGGAAAAATATGAGGAAAGGGAGATTATATTTGTATCTAAAAAGTATAAAAAGATCTGTGTCTAAAATACTGAAGAACTGTAAGTCAATAAAAAGAAAGCAGATAATAGCAGAAAAAAATTAGACAAAACACATGAAAAGCTGTTTCACAAAACTAACACTAAGTGGCTCATAAACATTTGAAAATGTTTCAACCTCACTGGTCATTAGAATACTACAAATTAAAACCATATTGCAATTACACATCCACCAGAATGGCTAAAAATGAAAGATAGAAAACAGACATTGGCAAAGATACAGAGTTACTGGAATTCTCACATATTGCTGATTGGTACAACCACTTTGGAAAATTGGTATTGTCTCTAAAAGATAATCATATGCATACCCTAGGACTGAGCAAATTACACATCTACATATATAACCAGCAGAAATGAGTACATATGTTACCAAAGAGACATGTACAACAATGTTCATATCTACACTATTGGGAATGCCCAAATGTTCACCAATAACAAAATGGATAAACTGTGGTATATTCTCAAAATGAAACACTATGCAGTGATGAGACTGAACAAACAACAATGATATACACATAGCTAAATCTTACAATGTCGAGCAAAACAAAAGTCAAAAATAAATGATTACATATGATATGATTCTATTATATGAAGTTCAAGAGTAGATCAAACTAATTATCTGCATTCAGAGACAGAATTACTCTTTTTTTAATCAATTTTTTTGTAGAGACAAGGTCTTACCATGTCACACAGGCTGGTCTCAAACTCCTGGGCTCAGGCGATCCTCCTGCATTGGCCTCTCAAAGCGCTGGGATTACAGGCATGAACCACTGCACCTGGCCCAGAATTACTCTTAGAATGGGGGGTGGGGAGGGGGAATTGCACAAAGAGTGGCAACAAGAATGTCTTCCATGGTACTGGTGCTGTTTCATTCCTTGATTAAGGTGCTGGCTATAGGCAGGCATTACCATTTTTGTTTCAAACTGTCAGAAAAGTAGTTAACATAAGTATTGGGACATTAAACAATTGACAGCAGAGTTTCAGATGACTAAAGTGACATTTAAAATATTACTAAGTAGTGAATCAAGCATTAAGAGAACAAGTAGAAGAGCCAAATGTAGAGGAGCCGCTGAGGAGATTTCCATAGTCATGAATGACCATCATAGAAGGTTACTGTAACTTTCTGCAGCCGTACATACTTGCAGAAACTGAAAGAATTCTTCATCTCAGAAACTGCTTAAGATTGCCAGACTACGGATATGAGCTCATGATAACTAGAAGCAAAATAATTTAATCATAGAAACACACATTGCATATTTAGTTCAATTTTATTACTCCCCATACAAGGAAATTGAGGCACAGAGAGGCTAAGTGACTTGTACAAGGTCACAAATTTGACTAATAACAAACCCTGAGCTAACAGTCCAATACTAAACCTGTTCCCAATTCTCTCTAAACACATTGCCTTTCTTTAGTGTCCAAAAGACAGCTTAGTTTTTTAAACTAAATTGGCCTAAACTATGATTTGCATATTACATCAAGTCTTTGAACATTTAACAAAAAACGGAAGTAAACTGGAAGCATGAAATACACCTAAGAACTAAGAATTGGCCATGAAGTACTTTCTAGTACTTTCTAGCTGAGCTATTCAACTTTTTACACAGTTTAATTAGCAATGGCAGAAAGAGGGCAGATTTTGAGAGAAGAACTGGTTGAGAAGTTTTTAAAAAGATAACACCAGTATTTCCAGGGGAAATCTTTCCCTACTAATAAAACATACGGGCATAGGAATGTATGAAATCTTCCTAAACCTAACCGTACTAGACTAGAAAGGGGAAGGTGAAAGTTTCCCTACTGCCAGAAACTCAGAAGAAACCACTGTTGTCCATGTATCCATGTACACTAGATTAGCAAAATTAAGCTGGAATCACCCTCACACAAAAAAACAGAGAATGACCATGCCTTAGTGTAAGGCTTTATTTGCTTTAGGACTCGATATCATACTAACACGCAGACTTTCTGTTGTTTTTCATCTGGACAAAATACCTTTTCACCAAGAATACCATGAAGTACAGGATTTATTGCCATAATGAAGTTCTTTCAGATCTCTCTTTTCTCTGCAGAGGACAGGAGAAAAGGCGTTCATCTCACCAGGCAGCTTACTAGGATTAGCACTGAATAAGACACCACAGAATGTCAGGCCTATCAGTTACTAAACATGCATCATACAAACTTTGTCTTTGCGAGAACCTCTGCTCTGCATTTGTCATCCACCTGAATAATTAACAAGTACATGCTGCCTGCCAGCAGCTTAGGGAATTAATTTCCCCAGATTAAATGTAGATCACGTCCACAAAACTCAGACCACACACACTCATTGCACTCCTACCTTTCAACCACAAAAGGTAAAGAACACACTGCACAGGCTCCAATTTTATAATGATTTAAAACTCGAGGACTGTAAAGTAGGACTAGCAATATTTTTAAATGTCACTTTGATGGTCATCTGGCACTCTGCTGTCACTTGTTCAATGTCCCAACATATACATTAACTGCTTTTTGCAAACTTGAAATAAAAATGGTAATTCTGCAATCCACACAGTCACTATTTTTAAAATCTGAATAATTGTACATTCACAGAACCATATCCATTAAATCTTTCAGAAAAACACCTGTTACATAATGAAAACAAGATACACATGTGGTAACATGGAAGCACCAAGATTTAAAGCAAAAATCAGTTTTGGAGGCGTTCAAAATTATAACAGTAGCTGCGATAAATTTGTACATTCCTAATTTCATTTGAAGATAACAATTATGTATGTTATTACTTCATCAGCCAGGCACAGTGGCTCACATCTGTAATCCCAGCACTTCGGGAGGCCAAGGCAGGTGGAGCACTTGAGGCCAGGGATTTGAGACCAGCCTGGCCAATAAGGTGAAGCCTCATCTCTACTAAAAATACAAAAATTAGCTGGGCATGATAGCAGGCACCTATAATCCCAGCTACTCGAGAGGCGAGGCAGAAGAATGCCTTGAACCCAAGAGGTGGAGGTGGTAGTGAGCTGAGATCATGCCACTGCACTCCGGCCTGGGCAACAGATGGAGACTCCAGCTCAAAAAAAAAAAAAAAAATTCCTTTATCATACAACTGAGTAAGATAAAATGTGCAGCCACAAATGCAGAAGGAAGATCAGAGATTTTAAATTAAAATTATTCAATATTAAAATATTAGTTTATCATAAATAAAACAGAAGATATTTTTAAAGATAATAAATTGAGTAATTAAAAGCCCAAATGCATCTTTAAATTCCCATCTTCTAATCATTATCATTGTCCATATAGTTGGTTGTATGAAAACAGAGAATATTTAACCTTAGTTGTAAATTATCTGAATCGATGAAAATAAATTGATGGTTTTCTCTCCAAAAGTGTGTTTTTAAAGGAGGATGACTAGCTTTGTAAGGTGGTAGACAATTGCTAAATGGTACTGTCATCTCTGGTTCAAATTGTTTCTTATTGGTAGTTATAATCTAGACCCCCCCTCAATTGTGGAGATGTTTGCTGCTGTTAAACACAGTAGGCTCCAGATGGGTGAGGTACTTACTGAAGTATGAAAACAATTACGAATATAAACACATTTCTTATTTGGTTTGTGAGTACACTGAGGATGTATTACTCCAAGAAAACTGATCTATTTGATATACTAAGTTTTCATTAAAATGACACACTTTAAATACAATACTAGAATTTTTACTCTCTATTCAATGAGATGCCCTTTGCTTGAAGAGTATATTTATGTGTGCACAATGGCTTAGTACTTGTATAACTAAAATTACATTTCTCCCCTAACCATTACTGGCATTAACAATATAATACTACTTTTTTGTAAGTCTGCCTTATGTAAAAACCATTTATCATTTCTGAAACCTACTTTAAAACAGTTAACCAATACAAATGAATTTCCAGTTAATCACTTGATAAACATGAATCTATTTTTTAGAGTTGTAGTGCAGTGAGGTGAGATACTTATTACTTTCTAGCATTAATGGTATCATTTGCACAGAAGTCCTTATATTTTTTTGTTCCCTACTTGTTAATAATCACATCATCAGAAAACAAATATCCTGTATCAAATTGACACAATAAGTTAAGTCTGGCTTAATTTCATTCTGACAAGCGTTAGGCTTGAAGTCTTTAATTTTAAATAAATGTTTTAATGGAAGAGAATTATATGTAATACTGTTTTATCTATGTTCTGCTGCCACGTTTAATGTTTTTGCCACTCTTGTTGAAATTTAAATGGAAAAATCTTGGCTTTGTCCCTAACATGGACCTAGATCTAACTTCAGTCTGACTTCTGAGAGACAACTAAAATTGAGGCCCTGGCCCCATCTCTTAGGCTCTATTTTCAGGTAATGCTAGAATCTTGTGCAATGCATGGAGAATTAGCAAATTAAAAGAAGTGACAACCCTCCTCTACAACTTCTCTCTTACAATAACCCCAGATGAATGCCTCTATTCACTAGGCCATACTAGTAGGAGAGGTTGTGCGGTAGGATAGAAGAAGAGATGAGAAGGTTATATTTCATTTAAAAGAGTTGGAAGAAAATGACAAGAAATCTTACAAGGTCAAATATTAGAATTCATTTTAGGTCAGAATAAAGGGTATTTGGCACAAAATGGTAAAAGAACTCGTAAATCCACATTTCAGATTTTATGTGATTGTGCTTGACAACATTTATTTGCTTTCATTATTTGTCTTATATTACTGTCCTGTTAAATTCTGTCACTTCTTTCTGTACAACTGAAATTATAACTGAGTGAAACCCTAACTCCGTAACAAACATCCTAAGTATACTGTGACCCTTTTTTAAAAAACAAAGGGTCCCTCTGTAATACTATTATCATTAAACAAATAATCTTATACAAATAAACTTTTAAAAGTTTTTAATTATTAGAAGAATATATGGAAAATAACCATTAAATCAAAAGAATATACCAAACATTAAACCAAAACAAGAATATATGGAAAATAACCATTAAATCAAAACAAAGCATATATGCATTTTATTATCCACATAAGCAAAAATATTTTTTGTAATTGCTTTGTCAAGATGTTCTTTAACTTATGCAGTCAACTAAATAAAGCCTCCAATGCCCATTAAGTGGAAGAAAAATACACATCATTTTTAATATACAATGACATGTCCAATCCTATGTGAGTATCTACAGCCTTTCTGAGTGTCACAGAAGAGAGAGTATAATAACCTTGTACTGGGAGTGTGTGGAAAGCATGTTTGTAAAATATGCCAAGAGAAAATATGCTCTCTACTCCTAGGAGACTATTGGTAAATCTTTTTCACGAGTGCACTATGAGGTGAATAATTAACACTTCCAACTGAAAGTTGACTACCATCATAATATTTAGTCAATGAATTGTTACCGCTGACTTTTAACTCATATGAAAGTAACTATAATACTTTCAATCGTAATACTACTTCAACATAAATCTAAAATAAAAGAGAATGAATTCAGTTCAAAATGTCTTTTCACATATTAGTGTTGGTTGTATCTTACTATATTTAAAAAATGAAACAATATCAACATAAAATGTCTTTTCACAAGAAAAACGGCATGCTTAGTATTTTAATAGTTCAGTTTCTATGGCATAAATCTGCTAGAAAAAAAAGTGTGCGGTGGGGGGGGGGGGGGGCGCTCAGCTTGCATTAAAGATCCAGAAACCTTTTGGTTTAATCACACGACTAGCCCACTGGAGGCCACTGTGAATGAATCATTCTACAAGAAGAGAGAATAGATTTTTCCCATGTAAATTTCCTAAGCTGCCAGTGAGTTTTCTAAGAATGACCAATGAATCCTTCCCTTCTGAAGGAGACTGTCATACTCAGTTGGGGGCAAAGGGGATTTGTAGCACAATTAGCTGATTGTGAATAAATATTCCATTTTCTCTTCCTCAAGCCCTCTTCCAGGACAGCACATTCCAGATATTTCATTTTAAACCAAACAGGTGAAGTGGATTACAAATATGCCAGATAATAATGTTAATGACTAACAGCACTCCTGTCTATACAGGATTTGTTTCTCCTTCAAATTATTTCTCAACTTCCTTCATCACTGGAAAGAACTGGAATATCAGAATTATCTTGGAATAGACAAATCTCATGCAACATGGTACCAAAGAAGCAGGTAAAGGAGAAGGCAGCCTAGAATAATTTCCATATTAATGTGCCTGGAACTTTTTATAATGCTAAGAAAGTTGTAGAGGTATCAACGTTAGAAAAATTATAAAACTTCTCCAGATGAGGGCAAACTTTAGTTTGGCTACTATGAAACGCCCTGGTCAGTGCCACATACTTTTCATATCTTATGCCAAAACATCTCCATTAAAATAAATGTTTTGCTTTCCCCACACTGTACTGATGTGGATCTTCCCAATAATACTGTGTTCTCCAGTGCCATCTGTTTACTAGACGCTATCCCATATGAAGGCAAACGGTTTCCAGATACTCCTTTTCATTTTCATCATCAATTTCATGGCCACAAGACCACATGTTCCTTCCTCTACATTCAAAATAACCTCAAGGGTCTCCCCTCTTTCCTGCTGACCTCCTCTCTTGTATATTCCAAGGTTTACACAGGTCCCCAGGATTCCCTTGCCTAAAGGGATTCCATGGGACTCAGGATAGAGTGTCAAGGAAATTTTCATTATTTTTTAATGGGTTAGCCACCTTCCACCCATAACACTGTCTTGTGGGAAAATTATTTTAGGATGCCAAACCACTAACTTCCTAACTTTTAGAACATAACCCATTCCTGAACTGAGGTCTTCTTATACTATATTTGATTAACTGTTAGGAAAAAATGGTGCCCTCACTCATGTGCATGCCTTCCTTTGTTCTGACTTCAGGGAAATTCCCATGAAACCAGGAAATTGTTATGACTAGTCCCACATTCTGTATTTAATATAGACCCAAGCGTATATAGTGGAGAAGATGCTGAGATTATCTCACAGCTATGTATTTCATGAATTTGTATAACTAAAAGTGATTAGCGACTATCCTTAATTCAAACTTACAGTGGTGCCGACAGCATTAAAACTAGTTAAAGCCAATTCAATACAGGTGTTATAGTCTAATAAGTTTGGAAATAGACTATTTTTATTTTGGGTGATGTGACTATACCAAAGACCCCGCTCTTTCGAATATACATTTACAAAAGTTCCTAATGTCTGAGAAAATACAGTGCCATGGTGACGGAAACATCAAATTTCCAAATTTCTCATTTGGGAGTACCCTGAGAAGAGGCTTTCATTCCTGCATTACTTAAAGGATGAGATGGTCAAGGAAAGGATAGCATTAACTCCAGTTCTTAGAACTTTCAGTGATCTTCTAGGAAAAGGGAGAAGTGTGGATTCCTTGCTCAATCATGTGGATAGAGAGGTAATATAGACAGTCATTAACATCCTTACCCAGAGCCTCTGGGGGTCCCAATGTACGTTCTCACACTGGGAATCCCACGGGGATTCTGTTCTCAGAAAAGCACTGGCTCTAGAGTGAAGCTGGATACCCTTCACATATTTGAGAGGCTCCTAAATTCTAGACATGGCAATTTTCTCCCAATGAGAGAATGACTAATAGATTAAAAAGTCCTAAGATTTTAAAATAAAATTCAGCATAGAATTTGTTTGAACTACCACCTGCACCTCCTCTTCCTGCACTGTTTCCCCTAGAAGTAACATAATTCTATCAGCCCCTCCTTCTGAAGCAACATTTTAAAACGCAAGTAAACCGATGGCAGGTTAAGCCTAGTGGGGAGGTATACACGATTAGGAATTGGAGACTGTCATTATCCCACAGTTCAGGAATGCAACCCTCTCCTTTTCTAAGGTGAGACTTTCTTAGCTGCCAATATAGCTAGTACTCTTAATAAGGTCCAGTTGGATCTTCAGTGATTTAGGCACAAAACTATAATGGCCACATTTTATTATCTCTACCCTCATATGACTGCATAAGCTGTTTGTCCCTTTTTCTGCTATCAAGGAGTGGAGGCAAAGTCACTTTTTTTTTTTTTTTTTTTTTGAGACAGTCTCACTGTTACCCAGGCTGGAGTGCAGTGGCATGATCATGGCTCACTGAAACCTCCACCTCCCAGGTTGAGGTGATTCTCCTACCTTTGCCTCCCAAGTAGCTGGGACTAAAGGCACATGCCACCACACTTGGCTAATTTTTTGTGCTTTTTTTGTAGAGACGAGGTTTTGCCATGTTGGCCAGGCTGGTCTTGAACTTCTGACCTCAAGTGATGATCTGCCTATCTCAGCCTCCCAAGGTGCTGGGATTAAAGATGTGAGCCATTGTGCCTGGCCCAAAGTCACTTTTGAATAATAACAGTTACAATTTAAAGACTATTAAATGTCATATTTTGTGCTAAATGTTTAAATACAACTGGGCATTAAAACCGCACACCACTTGATAAGGCAGACGTTATTACTTGGATTTTACCAACGAGAAAACAAGCTGGGCTTTAAAGCCCCAAGTGGCAGAGCTGAGATTCTAAACTTGGGCCAGCCCGAAAATTGGTGTTTATAACCACTGCTTTATACTTACTATCCTAAGAATTCTTTTTTTTTTTTTTGAGACAGAGTCTTGCTCTGTCACCCAGGCTGGAGTGCAGTGGCCGGATCTCAGCTCATTGCAAGCTCCGCCTCCCGGGTTCCCGCCATTCTCCTGCCTCAGCCTCCCGAGTAGTTGGGACTACAGGCGCCACCACCTCGCCCGGCTAGATTTTTGTGTTTTTTAGTAGAGACGGGGTTTCACCGTGTTTGCCAGGATGGTCTCGATCTCCTGACCTCGTGATCCGCCCGTCTTGGCCTCTCAAAGTGCTGGGATTACAGGCTTGAGCCACCGCGCCCGGCCAGAATTCATTTCTTAAGCAACTTCTTGTTTGAGGTCTAGTGCTAAATTCCATATAATGTAATTTTGATAAATACAACTCATTCCAGTCTTCTAAACATCACAACATAGAATTTACAAGAAGGGAGTGTCAAATCGACACAGTAAAACACAAATGGTAGTGGCAGAATATACTTCAATGAAACAAGAGTAACAAAAAGGATTTACACTTACACTGGACAAAGTCTGGAAAATTCTTTTCCATCAAATTTGCAAAGCATCTTCAGAAAATCTGAATTTTCAAAAACAAAGTCTAAATGGCCTTCCAAGGTCACCTTAACTTTACCTTCCTTTAAGGTAACTCCAGCCGTGTGTGCCTTGCGGCTGCTAGGTCTCCCCCTTTACGACTAGGCCTTACGTGTTTCTATGGCAAACAAACCAATATCGTCTTATGAATGTGATTGTTTCCAGGAACGCAAATGGGAATCCAAGCGTTTTAAAATTTTCAGTCAGGCATATGTTCCAACTCTCATTGGGTTCACCTTGATTCTCTTTGGGCCAGTCAGCCAACACTATTCACTGAGTACCAACTGTGTTTATAACACAATTCTCCACTCCACGGATGCTTTAATAGTGCTTATTTCTCACTGGCATGACCAATCATTGAGGACAATTGATCTTTTAATAAATCTTTAAAGAGAAATCATTGCAAGTTTGGCTGTCTAGGAGAAAAGTCCTATAAATCAGCCTAAGGTAACAATGTTAGTTTGCCGTCCGGGGCATTCCACTTTGCTATCACCAAAATAACCCAAAATATACAAGTGTGCCCCAAGGATTGTCATACAAAGTGGTTCAATACAAATTGATTCATAGACACACAGAGCTGTGAAGAAGTGGTTCCTTTTGGCTGAGACTAGACAGCAAATGCTGTCCAGTTCTGGTGAATAAAGAGGAGAGACAAATTGTATCAGTTCACTTATCCCGGACAGCAGCAATCCTTGATCCAGTTTAAATTATGAATGTATTCCAGGTCTAAATATCTGGAGAGATCATCTTCAACATGCAGAAATTGTGCAAATGGTGGGGAAGCCTAATGATGATTCCTTCCCACTTGACAACATAGGAAAAGTCTCTATTTACACAAAAGAACCTCTTTGCAGCATGTGGGAACCACTCCTACAGTAATGCAAGGTGGCAAGCTAAAATTAGAGTTGGAACAGCTCTTCCTGTTTGGCAGCTGATCACTCACACACACTTTAGTACTTGAGAATAAGCTGGAGAAAAAAAAAAAAAAAAAAAAGGTTGGTTTCTTTCCTCTCTCTTAAACCAGATAGATATTTCAATTCTTATGTCTACACAGACTGCTCTATGTTTTTATTGTCAAGGTTCTGAAATGAGAGAAGTGATTTCTCATCTACCATTTGCAGAGTATGTTCTAAGGAACACTAGTCTCTGGTGCAATGATTTAAGGTAACAGAGCTCTAGTTTACGGCCATACCACCCTGAACGCGCCCAATCTCATCTGATAATAGAGCTCTATGGACAAACGTTATTATGGGGAAATACTATACAGCAAGGCTTCCCTCATCACTTCACATCGTACATCAGCTTATTAGTGATGTACATTGCTGGTAAAGAACTTAGCTAGTTTTACTTAGCCAAGTGTTTACCAAATCACCTATTTCCCAAATAACACTTATTAACAAACAGCCTCTAGAAAACACTTCAGGAAATAGTATTTAGACAGCAAAAGCAAGTGAAAAAGAAAGAACAACATTCTCTTTGTTAAGCAACTTTTAACTAAAAATCAGAGTAAACTGTAAACAGAAGCAGCAAGTGTTGAAAGACTGCAGAACCTCTAGATGGGCTCCCTACTTGCAGTCTCTTCTTTCAGCTCTTACACCCTTTCCTGTGATGTCACTCACCCTTCCTGCAAAAATGCAATCTGGCATCTCCTGCCCATATTAGAATGTAACCAGATAATGCCCAGGTTTTGCCTTGAGCTTTCTGTTCATGCAGCTCTCTCATCTCAAATCTTTTATTTCAATGCCCCAAAACATCTGAGGTGAACTCAGGTTTCATTTTCTTCTAGAGACTTTCTTCAACTTTAACTGATTTCATGCTTCTCTGAACTTGGCTGTTCTTATTAGTGGTAATGGTCACTGTGGCACTTAACTACATACTTACTTGCCTGTCTACTACTACTTATTTATCAACTATTTTACATATTTGGGTCTTACCTTATTCTCCTAAAAAAAATCAGATTGGACTACATGTCCATTCAAAAATGCTGATACTGTACCTTGTCTCCTCAGCAATACTATATGTAACTTTATTATGGATGAGAAACATACTTTTAAATTTTAAAAACCTTTATTGCCCAACAATACTATGCACATAGGAAAAATTCAGTGCATGAACATCTGAAAGAAAAAGTACAATTCAACCGGGCACAGTGGCTCACCCCTGTAATCCCAGCACATTGGGAGGCTGAGGGGGGCAGATCACTGGAGGTCAGGAGTTTCAGACCAGCTTGGCTAACATGGTGAAACCCCTTCTCTACTAAAAACACAAAAATTAGCTAGGTGTGGTGGCACACGTCTTTAATCCCAGCTACTTAAGAGCCCGAGGCAGGAGAATCACTTGAACCTGGGAAGCAGAGGATGCAGTGAGCCAAGACGGCATGACTGCACTCCAGCCTGCATGACAGAGCGAAACTATCCAAGAAAAAAAAAAGGCCTGGCTCATGCCTATAATCCCAGCACTTTGGGAGGCTGAGGCGGGTGAATTACTGGAGGTCAGGAGTTCAAGACCAGCCTGGCCAACATGGTGAAACCCCATCTCTACTAAAAACACAAAATTAGCTGGGCGTGGTGGCGTGCACACCTATGATCCCAGCTACTCAGGAGGCTGAGGCAGTAGAATCGCTTGAACTCAGGAGGCAGAGGTTGCAGTGAGCTGAGATCATGCCACTGCACTCCAGCCTAGGCAACAGAGCAAGGCTCTGTCTCAAGAAAAAAAAAAAAGTAAAAAGAAAAAGTACAATTCAAGTGAACCTTGAAAATATATATATACATGAGGTATCTGTACGAAAGAGAGAGAGAGAGAGAGAGAGAAAGAGAGTCTTCTACACGGAGGAGGAAAGATGGTAATAAAAGGAAGGCATTTTCTATATAAATAGCTATTTCTCCCTTCAATGAAGAATGGTACTGAAAATAATCCCAAAATGGGCACAGAAGAAAGCAATCTGAAGCATCTCTGAGTATGATTTGTCTGAACACGCATGCACAATTATTAGCACAGGCAAATTGGGGTTTGAGACTCAGGGAAGGTAGCTATTACAAGTAAAACAGCAGTTATGCATTTACTTTGGGGAATGTAATTCCAGATATCTCATATAATTCACTGAAAATATTAGTGATTCTCGATTATTTTCTGATATTAAATCTACTTAACTCTAAAATAAATTCTTATTCTAAAATAATTTCATTTTCTAAAACTTTACTGGTTTAAGCAACATAAGAAATGTGAAACTGCACATCTGTGTCAGCAAGAAACTCTCTACCCCTATTTCTGTGTGAATTCTGCCAGGAAAGAAGCAATATTGAGAATAGTTTGCTCTCCAAGAATTTCTTCTACCCAATCTTAAATATGAATAGACTTAATATTACATCAATTGTGTTACTCTAAGGTTATTTCATTCAAAGAGGAAAATGCTCTAATTAAAAATCTAACTCTTCAATCTCTTTCTTAACTGATACCCGACTTTCTACTGTTCTTGGAAATTTGTGGTTCACATGCGGTTTTTTTTTTTGTCTTTTTGTTTTGTTTTGTTTTTGTAAGACATTAATGTACACATTACCAAACAATTCTAATTGATTGACTGCTCTGGCCATTACCATGTGATGTAGGCACCTCTCCAGGGGAGGAATCTTCTCAATATTTTGGGAGCCAATTCAAATGCATTCTCCGAACCCAGAATAAAGAAGAGAATTGGAGCTTCTTCCATTTTATTTCTAAGCCCAGAATCAAACCAGAAATACTTGCATATTACAAAGGAAAAGGTGTTCAATTAACTCTATCTTTGGGTCTGTGAAACAAATACCCATCTAATATATCCCTAATTGTCCGCAGTTGTGTCAGGCAAGTAACAGAACTATATGTATTTTCTTTTTCTTTTACTTTTTTTGGAAACAGAGTCTTCCTCTGTTGCCCAGGCTGGAATGCAGTGGCAAGATCTCAGCTTACTGCAGCCTCCACTTCCCAGGTTCAGGCGATTCTCCTGCCTCAGCCTCTGGAGCAGCTGGGACTACAGGCACGCGACACCACGACCGACTAATTTTTTGTATTTTTAGTGAAACGGGGTTTCACCATGTTGCCCAGGCTGGTCTCGAACTCCTAAGCTCAGGCAATCAGCCTCCCAAAGTGCGAGGATTACAGGTGTGAGCCACTGCACCTGGTCATATATGTATTTTCAATGAGAATTCTGGCACGGAAAATAAAAAATCTATTTCATATAAATCGAAGCCAAAGGGGGCAAAAAAAAAAAAAAACCCTTACTGCAATGTTTTGAGCAAAGCAACCAAAGCAACACTGACTCACTTTAAAACACTATTTAAGGTACTAGAAACTGTAATTAAATCAAGTCTTGAAAGTGCTAAGCAGAAGAAACGTGTTAATTAGTAAATTAGTAAAAATACCATTTTTAGAGTGCAAAAGCTTTCTTTTACACTTTCAAACATTTACCAAAAACATTTCTTGATAAGGTGCAATTTGGAGTATTTATGGAAGCTTGATTTTATGCTTTGTTAAAAGAAATTCACAGAACCTTTCATCCAATGAGCTCACTGCTCTATAAAATATGTTCCTCCTCCAACAAAGTAGAATATAAAATAGAATATAAGGCATTACAGAGAAAATTTAAACACAGGAAACAGGAAAGAGCATTCCTGGAGACAGCAAGCACTGGCAATACAGTCAGCTGATAGGAACTAATAATTTCTAAAAGGAAATCAGGGTATCCACATAGCTCACTCCCACATCTCCTTCACAACTATGCTCACTGTCACCCTTTCAGCAAGGCCTCTTCTGACCACCCTATTTTGAATTGCAAACCTGACCCCCAACTCTAGGTCTTCCTAGCCCACTTTCCTGTTTGTTGTTATCTCTGTAGTACTTACCACTTTTTATGTATTCTATAATTGACCTATTTGCTTAGTGCCTGCTACCTCCACAGGACAGTAAACACCACAAGGTCCCATACCTTTGCCTGTTTTACCCACTGTTGTATCTCCACAGTGCCTAGAATGTTGCCTGGTACCTAGTAGGTGCTCAATAAATATTTATACAAATGACTAGCATCAAGCCTCCTACAATCCTGGATATTTTTCTACTTGTCCTTTGTAATGGATGTAGAAAAACTTTTTGTAGAATAAAAACATCACACACCAAAAATAGTTCTTGTAAAGTTATAGACATTAAAAAGAAATAAATATTCTGTCATATATATTCAGCTGAAAATACTTTTTTTGTAGTAACACATTGCTTTGGATTAATCAGATAAAGATGAAAGTCAAGAATTTTGCCAACAGTGTTTCTTGCTAACATTACTCAGTTATGCCTTTCAGCTCAATATACTGTATATGAAGGATATCTTGTTAAAACAACTGTTGGAGGCAAGTCATGTCATATCAGCTACACTCTGTACCCTATGGGAACTCAAATGGCCCAAAGTCTATATTAATATAATCTTGCTGCTCCGTTGAGCTAAGGCAAAAATCACGGTTTTTCAGTGACATGTAAGCTTTCATATAAGTACCACATTATCTATATGTCTTCCAGAAATGAAGGAAAGCTGCTCTAAGGATTATGCTGAATCAATTTAGGAAGGTAAATATCATTAACAAATACCATAAAATAACCTAATAAATGATTCCAATCTCTATTTATCAACTAACAAGAAGTCTATACTATTCTTTATGTAATTGGTAACATGGTATCTACAGGAAAATAAAATGCCCCTGCCCAAGGGCTCTAGGTGGCTTTTCAGCAAGAAGTTCTTTACTTCCTAACACAGAATTTCCCATGCAATATGCTAAGCAATTCCACAACCCTCCTGTCCTTTTTCTTCGGGGTGTGAGGTCTTGTTTTTCCTTATCAACCTTTGTTTATTACAAATTTGTCTGATCATAAGAAATAAAGACCCTTGTTCAGGTTTTGTGAGAGGGCTGAGGGAAAGGTCAAGATAGAAATACAAGATGGGTTTTTTCTTAATACTATTTCAAGCCTGGTGATAAATAATGATGGAAAATGCAAAAAATACATATTATTTACAAAAATTGTATTATTATTTCAGTGGGTAAGAATTTTAAAGGCCAATTCTAATTGTTATAAGAACAGACACATAGAATTGAGAATGATCTAAAAACTGTTTAATTCTTAAACATAATCCAATCTCCAATCCTACCAATGAACAAAATATCAAACTAAATCTTAAAATGTTAGAAGTTAAACTACATATTCTTATGGACTCAGAAAATACAGTTTGCTGAAGATTTACTAAATTCTAACATTTATGAAAATTCATTATATGACTGTCTCCCTAAACAAATATTTTAAAGAAGTTAAGTTACGATTTTAAGTTCTCCCTCTTTTGCCAGCTCAACGGCCTAATACAAAGCATACAGGAGGCAGTTTTCTAAGCATTTCTGTTGACTAATAGAAGCTGCTATAAAATGTGTTCCAGCAACTTGCAGATAACTGCCAGCCAGGCCAACAACACTGCTAATCTCAAAAGAATCAAGTACTAATTATGCTTTGGTAATATCAGCTTTATGAGTTAAGATAAGAGAGAAAAGGCAGCATATGTAGGACTTACCTTATAAACAAACATCATGAAGAACTTTAATGGGACAACAATAGATGCGAAATGAAAAATAAAATATAAATTGCCAAAAAACTGAAATGTTTTTAAATGATGCAAGCTAAGATACTTAACACATTGCTAATGATAGAATCAGCTTACATTTCAGGATACTCATGCTCATATTATTTAAAGTCACCTAACACGACAAAAAATACAGGGGAACCCTAAGAAAATCTTGTTAACCGAGATATTTTTCAGAAATCAAACATTATTTGCAACAATAAGTATAGTAAGTGTGAACCTCACTTGTAAGACCTTAAATTGTTTACGTCAGAATTCCTACACGGGGTTGATGCTGAGATCCTGGTGTTACAATATTCAACATACCCTTATGATTTAAAAGATAAAAATCTACTTTCTATGCAATGGAACACCTTTCAAGAATAGCTTATATACCAAAGCAGAAAACAAAGTACGGCATTTCAATTACAAGTTCTAAGGAAATGATGACTAAAATAGGATTTCCTTTTCTTCCTCTGTATCATCTAATGGAGGTAGAAATCAGGTTAATAAGAGTGTGAATCTTGTAGTTAATAATGAACAGTTCAGAAAAAGTTTATGAAACACCTCTTCTCAATATGGTAGCTATCAGAAAGTGCATACTAATCACAGAAGTTGGTTCTGCTTTTAGCAAACACATTTACATAGCTATTCTCATGTAGGGATCTATCTTTAAGAAAGAATGTGTTGGCCGAGCGCAGTGGCTCACTCCTGTAATCTCAGCACACTGGGAGGCAAAGGTGGTCGGATCACCTGAGATAGGGAGTTCGACATCAGCCTGAACAACATGGTGAAACTCCGTCTCTACTAAAAATACAAAACTTAGCCAGGCATGGTGGCATGCACCTGTAATCCCAGCTACTCAAGAGGCTGAGGCAGAAGAATCGCTCGAACCTGGGAGGCAGAGGTTGTAGTGAGCCGAGATCATGCCACTGCCCTCCAGCCTGGGCGACAGAGCAAGATTCCGTCTCAAAAAAAGAAAGAAAGAATGTGCTATTCCTGCACCATCACCCACAATATGCATGTGTCATGTTTAATTGGCACCTTAATGCACAGGCAGCATTCACTAACAAATACAAAGTTGAAGGTCATCTATTTGATGATCACTAGCTTATGTTATATATATGTATCCTACAACATTAACATGTATTTGTTTCCTATAGAGTAGGATATGAATTAAATGTTGGCCATTTCTTATAATAATCCATCTGCAGAAACATTTCTGGCTGCCTATTCAAGCCCAACAATGTTCACTATCTCATAAGTTCTTCTTGGTGCTCTACCAATAAATATAATTTTTAAAAGTATTTCCAGATTGAATCCTATTGAAGCATGTAGGTAATTACATAAACCACAGCCAGCATACTGGGACTAGAACAGTGGTCCTCAAGCTTTCCAGTCAGCAAATCACTTTCATGAGTCAGGAGATGACATGATACCTCTACCCCACCCCACGTTCATACAATAGCCCTTAAAAATAAAACATGAAACAATCTATGCCTGTGCAGATAGAAAATGTATATAGTCTCCTCACTTCATGATTATCATAAAAGCCTGTAAGCTGGACTCTCTCTCTCATCCACTCCATGCAAACACAGAGGTTACAAAAATCCCAGACATTCCATTATTCTTTGGCCCAGATACTTCAGTATATTGAAACTAAATAAAATGTCAAAGTCAAATTCCTCTCTTCTTCTTCAAGACTCCATATGCCTAATCCCTTTCTAGTTAATCCTGAATAGAAATTCTTGTTTCCATCTTTTGTTTGTCATGTACAGACGTGGCCTGTTCATTACCTTGTTCATTCATGGGCCAGCTTTGAGTTCCAACTTTCTAAGAAGAGACCCTCAAATCTCCACAGCCACAAAGAAGTTTGCTCTCTGGACTTGCAAAGAACTGAAAAACTTAGGCACTTCTTAAGGCACTTCACCTGTCCCATCTTGTATAAACAGCACTGTCACCCTCTATCTCCTTGCCCTGATTTAATTTACTGTAGACTATAGAGCTCTACCTTTTTAAGTCCACATGTATCTGCATAATGTCTGCTCCCCTCCATTGAATATAAACTCTGTGCTATAGGAACTGGAACTTAGTAGGCATTCACTAAATATTTATTAAATCAATAAATTTTATGCTTCATTGCCCCACTGGTATGCAACTTCCTTGAGACTGAGGATGCCTACAGTTTCCCAAAAGGAGACGATAAATATTTCCTTGATAAATGAGTGTTTGTCCCTGAACTAAACCAAATAACTTTCAAAATGATCACATCCTCCCTCAATACATTCCATTTTCCCCAATAAAACATGACCAATTTGCCCAGTGGTTAAAATGGAATATTAAAACCCAGCAGTGGTATCACCATCATTTATATAATGTTTGCCTGACTCATTCTATTCTGTTAGGGTACAAACATAATAAAGTAAAAAATTCTTTTTAAGTTGTGGCAATTATTGGGCAACTTTAAATATTAATATATATGTATATTTTTCTTATAAATAAAATAATAAAAATATGGGTCACAAGTCTACATGAAAGAACACCATGTACCAAGGTTACTGTCCCAGAGACAGAGAGACTAGATGTTGAATTCATTACCTATAATTTCAAAGAAACCAAAGGCCTAAAAGTGCCAGATCTGCCAGACACCAGGCTCTGTGGGCACGTTCCCATGCAGCCCTGCCAGTTCCACCCTGACTCACAGCAGCCCTTGCTATTTCGCTTCTAAACAAAGATTTATGTCAAATTATGTTCCAGTTTTGTGGTATGGCAAAATATCCATTCAGGGTTACGATGGAACCACCTAACACATGTTCACTTGGAAGCTAATCCAAATCAGATCCTGGGTTCCCTAGGGAAAGAGGCAAGGACAGTAGCCCATGCTGTTTCTTAACTGGCATAAGCTTTCAGTGTATTTCTATTGTAAAGAAAAATTCACCTTTGTTATAATTTCATGTTTATGTTTTTCATGTTCATATTATAGGTTGATCTAAATTTCAAAATATAATAGTGATTTCTAGTACACTGCTCTGTGATAATACTAGAAAAACTGAGGTTATTGTCTAAATGAAATTTTAAATCGTGTCCATTTCCAGAGGCAGTGTGGTTCCCATAAATTAGTCTAGAATATTATTATTAAAAGAAAGAATATTGCTATTTGCCACTGTTATTTAAAAGCAAAGTTAAAATTTTTAAAAATACAGAATCTGGCCAGATGCAGTGGCTCACACCTGTAATCCCAGAACTTTGGGAGGCCGAGGCAGGTGGATCGCCTGGGGTCAGGAGTTCGAGACCAGACTGGCCAAAATGGCGAAACCCCATCTCTACCAAAAATACAAAAATTAGCCAGAAGTGGTGGTGCACATCTGTAATCCCAGCTACTGGGGAGGCTGAGTCAAGAGAATCGCTTTAACCTGGGAGGCGGAGGTTGCAGTGAGCTGAGATTGCACCAAGGCACTCTAGCCTGGGCAACAGAGCAAGACTCCAACTCAAAAAAAAAAAAAGAAAAAAAAACACAGAATCTCTTCTTCAGAAATTTGATGGAAACATTTCATTTACAGCTCTAACTAGCACGACTACTTTGTATTTTTTCATTTGAATAATTTTCTAGAATAAAATTATTATTTTTTATTTTGGGGCTGTTACCACTTTGACTAGGTTGTATAAATTTAACACTTAAGTGATACATAAAATTAAGACTCCATCCAGCACACTGGATATAGATTTTGCCACTTTTGTGGTTCCTATAGGCTAAACAGTAAATGTTACAATTATATACTTAAAGTGTCATAAAATGCTTACCTTTTTACCCACTGCTCTAGAATATGGGTAGGAAGGATGTAGATTAGTTTTGTTTTAATAATCTTCATGATTAGTTGTTTTGATGATCTTAATTATTCAACATAATTATCTGAATATTATTTCTATAGCTCAGTACGATTAAAAGTCTCAATTAAAAGATTTACTTAAAATCTTTGGCTTATGAAAACCTTTTGGAATTGCCTACTTGACTACTGAACTATGTTTCTCCTAGAAATGCATAAGCAGCCTAATCATGTTTTATCTGTGTCTTTTTATGACCATGTAAGTGTTAATTTAGAAATATTTGAGAACAGAAAACTGTTCTTTTCCATGCAACCTCATTTATGCCTTTTAACAAGTTCCACGTATATTATTTGATGGTTGCTCAAAAATATTAATCATGATGATAGTATTGTTCCTAATGATGATAAACCATTAACTTATCATGAGGTTCAATGAATCACTTGACAAATCAGGTACGGATCAACCTTCCAGGTAAATGTGTCTTGGGGGTAAGTTGTACCCATTAGGTAGTGTAGAACAAACCTAGGAAAGCTGATAGAGGCTAAAATTACTTATTTTCAGTATATACTAATAAGACCAAAAATTCATCCTCAACCTGCCACACATCTCTAAGTTCCTTATTAGAAAAAGATTTCTGAACCTGGATAAAAGGTAAAAGCACCCAGTGTTAAACACTTCAGAAAGTAATCATAAACATGCTTTAATATATTTATATCTACATCGGACAAAGTCCCTCAAGGATTCTTTGTGCCTTACCATCTTAAATATTTTGCATTAATATTGTGCTAAACAGTCAGCATTTTGTTCACTGGAGAGTTGTAACTAGTCCAGCAGTGCATGAATACAAGCCCATGTGCAGAACAAAGAATGCAACCTCAGCTTTCAAACTAGCAGCTTGATGCTCTGACCCCTACGCCATGTGCTATGATCATGAGTGATGGTGCTGTTCTGACTGTATGCTACTTTCAAATAATGATCTACAAAGTTAATCAAAAGGGCTTCCCTGTTCAATATTTACCTGTTACTCATTGACAGACACTGTCTGCACTGTCATCTAGGACGTATAGGATGGGATCAGTAATACTGAGCTCAAACAGAACCTGAGTGCCTCACAGAAGTACCAGGCAGAATGAAAGCAGAATTAAGCTGCTCTTCAAACTACCTCTGACACTAAAGATGTCTGCATGAGTTCCACAGTAGGAATGCACTGCTCTCTCCTGGATTTGGAGGCCATATAGTTGCTGATAATAAGAGGGATGAAAAAAACAACAACTACATGAAAGAAAAAAAAAGAAGGGAGATATTAGGTAGCAAAATATAAACATGGAGGAGAAAAATAGTAATTTCCTGTATTTGGTCAAAAAAATAATATTCCCTCCTTGATGTGATCTCCTTGCTTTTATGTACCAGGAGTCATATCTATCCTGAAAATTATTTTTCTCATTTTAATACACATTCAACATTTTAAGCTAAAAAATAATAAGAAAAATATTGATCTTTTTATGTGTTAGAGATTTAAATGCCGTTTGCCAGTCTGTCAATCAAAATGTGCCCAGAAGGGTTACTGACCAGCTTCCATGTACACCTTCAAAAACAGGCAGGTAATCAGACTAATCATAATGCAATTCTCTCTGTCATTTTTTAACTACCAACTAGAGAGCAAGGCTTACTATGAGACCTTATTATTCACATTCATTAACCAGGCAACTTGACAGGTTTTGAACATGGGTAGTTACAGGGGGGAAAAGTCACTCTGAATGTTAAATCCTCTTTTAACTATTTTTTCCAGAGCACTAACTTTTTTGAGTTAGTATTTGAGTACTTAGTATGCACTTCCAGGTGAAGCACTTTTCTAAGCATTTTACGTGTATTAGTTCATTTAATCCCTATGGAAAATCCTAAGAGAAAATCCTATGAGATACTATCATCAGCACCTCACAAATGAGAAAGGTAGGAAACAGGGAGCTTAAGTAACTTGTTCAAAATCACCCAGCAAATAAGTAATGGAACTAGGGTTTGACTACATCAGTCTCCATCATAGCCTGCATACTTACCCACTACGCTGACATTCTCCTATTGCATTCTGCACTGCTCAGATGCAAGGCAATCATTGGCCTTTAACGAGTACCTTTTTAAAAGTTTGTGGACTGAATAAATGAATAAATATCTCTAAGGAACTTGCAATGTTATTGAGAAGATATTATCCATACATACACAGAGCCTCTTACCATTTAACTTTTATAAGTTTTTGTCATGCTTCATCTCTAAGTTTACGAGTGAAAGGTACTTATTTGCATACATGTGATTGAGTGCCACCACATGCAATACAAAGTCAATGATACATTAGTATTTAATCTTGGGTTCAGTATTGACTTCTTTCTCTTCTTTATCCACTTCGTCTTGGTACAAATCACACCTTGATTATGCTGATGGCCTCTGAGCTAAGTCCCCTGCTTCCACCCTCAGCCCCCTGAAGCATATGCTCAGCCAGTGACTACACTGATACTAAAATCAGTTAGGTCTCATTTCTCCTCAATTATAATCCTCCCAAGACTGTTTTGAGTGGAACGAAAGCCGAAGCCCTTCCCTGGCCTGCCAGCATCCCGTGTGCTGATACCTCCCTGACCTGTCTCCTGCTACTGTCCTCCTTGCTCATTCAGCCCCCACCACAATGGCCTCCCTAGGGTGCTCTGAACACATTAGGAACTCTTCAGCACCTTTGTAACGGTTGTTCATTCTACCTGAAATATTTTCCCCTGGCTATGTGAATGCCTAACTCCCTCACTTCCTTACAATTGCCCAAATGTCATCTTTCTTTTAATGGTTATCATCTATTATAACCACAATGATTCACTTCTACCCCAGCACTCCTAATTCCTTCTTAACCTTCTGTATTTTTGTTCCACAGCACTGACTGCCATGTAACAGACTATATGATTTCCTTCATTTTTAACATCTGCTGTTTACTGCCTGTTTCTAATGCCATCCAACTTTGAGAACAAAGATTATGGCCTCTCTCCACTGATATATACCAATCAATAGTTTCTGGTTATAGAAGGTACTCAATGTGTTAAGAGAAGAGAGAAACCACTGTGGATAAAACAAGGTTAGAAGGACTTTACAAAGGAGCAAGCAAAGGCAGGGACTTAGCGCATGTGTTGTGCCTAACAAGAAGGAATGGACATGTTTCACGGACAAAGCACAGAACTTGCGCTGAGAAATGTCTGGTGTTATGGGGAGGCTGAAAGGCAGAATGGAGCTACACTGGTAGGTTTTAAACACTAAGCTAAGATTACAGACAGCATGAAGTGAGATGGAGCAGTCAGTGATTTTGAGCAGAAAAATATGTTAGAAACAGTATTTCAATCTGGTAACTATTTATGAAGCAGCCCAGAAAGGAAAATCTTTGCATTCTCTAGCATGGTGCTTTGCATAGAGCAGGACTCAAGTATTTATCTGAACCAAACTGAGTAAGATAGGAGATAAGAACACTAGTTAGGAGACTGCAACAATCTAGGCATGAAGTAATAGCTTAGATTAAGGGGATGTGAAAAGAAGGGGAGTTTTAAAAGAAAATATGCTACTAAAAGAATATTTGAGACAAGAGAGAGGCAGAATAAAAGATGTCAAGAATGAGACTGAATTACTATATAAATGCAGATAAAGCAAAAGAAGTGCAAGGTAAGAGAGGATATTTCTAGGGAAGACGCCAAGTTCTATTTTGGAGGAATGGTGGCAGTCCTGGAGAAGGCCCTAAACTGGGAGATGAGAGAGGTCTTAATCTGCGGGCCAGCCATGTTACACCCGAGCTGTGTGAAATACTTCAAATCACTTAACCTCTGTAATACAGGGGCTTGTTTTTGTTTTTCTCCATGTAAAACAGAGACAAAATACAGTTCACTAGGCTGCTTTGAGGATGAACTGGGAATGCTCATGGGAAGTGCTACTTGTTGGCCATTACATGTAGAGACTGTTGTGAGGTAAAACAATGCAAAGGTCAAGTAGTTTGAAAATAGAAAACTAGAGTTTGGAAAGAGGGCTTAAGATTAAAAGTTGACATTCACCCATTTCTATGTGATAATCACAGTGTAAGGACAGATGAAATCCCCAAGGGGGAGAACTAGTTGCCCCATGCTGGAGAGTACACAGCTTTACAGTCAAAGGATACTGGTTGTATGTTCTTTAAATGACTGATGTTCAAATATGGCAAACCTTGATTTTCTATGGCATGGCTTCAAGTTCCTTAGGGTCTTTTTCTTTTGCAGAAATAGATTTCAACAGACCATCCTCAAATAGAGGATGGATGTTTTTCTAAGGTAAAGTGTCATCCTGCTCCAAGGGACCCTGTCATCCAGTTGAAAAGGGATGAACTGCTGGGCCACACAGGCCGGAGAGGGTCTCCAATAGTTAGTTACCAGATGGCACCTCATTAGCTGTGTGAACTGAGCAATGTGCCTGACCTCTCTGAGCTCCCACTGTCTTGAGTGCAAACTCAGAATAACATTGTCTATTTCAAACATGGTTGCTCGGGTCATCAATTACAATAATGCTTGAAGACCACGGCACCCCATATTTGCAGTATGTTCTTTCCTTTTCTCCGGATTTCAGCCTTATCAATGAATGCAGCCTATGCAGTCTATGCATTACTGCATACAGAAAACCGGCCAACACAGAAGTAGGAATGGGGCCCCTGAAAGGTAACTTCACCGTCAAGAGTTAATGCTTCTGTTGTCCCAAAAGGATCAACCTAGCCTCACAATGAAAGGCCTTGGCATCAATGAATGTTTCCTTCTGAAGGCAGAATAAATGTGGCTATAGTCATTCTCCTGCCTATTTCAGAGCCTTGCATTCTCGAGACATTCTGTACCACAGCAAACATTTATGTCCTGCAAATTTCTCCTGAACAGACCCAATGAAGGTATTTGTGGTACAAGGGAACCAAACTTGCCACCAGGCCCGTGTAAAAATATACTCTACTTAAAATCTGCTGGCCCATAATTTTAGTTTTCTATTCTTCTCTTCCCTGAGGCATTTTCCAAGTACCATGATAAATTAAAAAATAAAAAACACAACATTCTTTATTCCTACCAGCATCATATAAATTGTTACTACCTCTGGGCAAGCAGCATTCAGAAAAGAGGGTAAACAATCTTGCTATCAGATGAATGTATTGATCATGAATTTTACAAGAGCTCAGGAATACCCTCAACCTTCCATCCTCATCTCCGCTGGATGTTTCAACAAACCTCTCCTTTTAAAAGGGTGGTGCCATGAATACCATTGTTTTCATTGATAGCAATTCAAGACTTAGCACACCTGATGAGTTTCTCTAGGGCATGAGAAGCGGAGCTGCTGCTTCTCATTTTCTGCTTGCAAGCCGTCAGGCAGTTAGGGAGTCCCTGGAAAAGCATGCTGCTTCCCCTGGAAGTGAGCAAGGATTCCCCTGCAATTACTGTAAAATGCGTTCTTCACTAAGACATCCAGATGGTGCCTCAAGCACACAAGACAGAATGCTTTGTGCCTGACCAAGCCATGCTCATTCAATTTTACTCCTAAAACAGTTTTTCAAGTGGAGTTGAAGAGAGGAAGCAAAGAGAAGAATCATCAAAAAGACTGTACCTTCCAGTGTCAAGGCCAAGGCATGCAGTTGGCTGTGATTCACTGTAAGCACCCCTGACAGGCAATAGTCAGGAAAATGATACTGTTATGAAGCTTATGATGGTTGAAATGCAAGTAATGAGAATTGCTAGTAAGAGAAATAGGCCTCATCTCATTAGTAACACATGAGAACAAGCAAAGAGCAAGGCCCAGAGATCCTTTATAACTGGGTTGAGGGAGGGACAGGGAAATTAGGATTTAAATAAGATGTGGTGATAGTCTATTTAACCACATAAATCCCAAGCACCCAATTCCAAAGAATTCTCAAACTGATATATGAATCACAAGGTCTCAAATTTGCCAGTGAAAAAATAACCCAGCAATGCTTTTGTTACATGTTGGTCACTAAACCAACGTCCTTGAAGGACCTAGCCCTCTCTCTGCTTTAAGAACTAGCCCTAAACATCTCAATGCTAAACACAGTAAATAAAATTATTTTTAAGCAACCTAGAGGATAATGCAGCAGACATAACATGTGACAGGATGAGTTTGGAAAGCAACCAGAAAACTCCATCTAATTGCTTAACTTTTCATACATGGACATATCTGACCTAAAAAAAGCCATATGTTTCTTTAAGCCAATATACCCTTCTCACCACACCCTTCTCACCACTAGCTTCATCCTATAACTGCAAAAGTATTTCCACATTTAAATGTGTACTATGTCTAGATAAAAATAAATATTGAGGTGGTAAGCAAAGATTTATCTGCTGAAAATCCTATCACTAATGAGTATATCACTAGTTCAGGCTTGAATTTAAATTCAAACACATTCTTTTGAAAACAAAAACAAGTCCTAAAAATCCTGAATTTCAATACAAACTACACTAGGAAAAATGTAAGTGTCACATCAAAAAGGAAATCTCTGTGGAACAGTTTCTCTATGGAAACTGACCGTGTAGCTTCCAGCTTCCCCAAATAAGCTGCTCATATACAAATTAGAACACCTGGTCCCAGACATTTCCCAGCCAAGTCAGGTGTGGATGGATTCACAAGAAAATACCTATATACATGGATATACATCTATAAAAAGTGTTACTCATAGAAACACACACCATTGTACAGAAGACTACAAAGACAGCCACCAAACTGTTAACAGTGGTGATCTATGGGTAGGACAATTACAAAAACATTGATATTCTTTCCTTATGCTTATCTGTGTTTTCTAAATGTTCTGGAATGAAAATGTATTGCATCTCTATTCAAAAAGAGCTTTTGCAAGGGAAGAGGATAAACATCATGAGTCCTAATCTAGGACTACTCCCCCTCCCTGCCCACCATTCACCAACCCAGAGCCATGACATTGGGCCTGGTGAAAGAAATTCCAAGAATATTCCCTTAACACAAGTTGAAGGCCCACCAAAGCCTGCTCTGTGAGCTCCAAGATAACACAAATCCAAGGCCATTTACAGCGCAGAGGACAGGGAATTCCCTAAATCAACAGAAAAACACATGGAAATAAAAGTTATGAGTAGGGTGAAGTGGAAACCATAATTTCATTTCTTTGTTGCTGGTAGGATGATTAAGGGAGGTATATTAATTGTTTATCTTCTCATTAAAAGAGATGTCTTGCTGCATATTTTTCTTATTGTAAAGATACTGCTTATATACTTTTTAAATAATACAGATCATAATACTGTAAGTGGTTTTTTGATAATATGTATTTTTCATAAGGAAAATTCTATTTTTTAAATTTCCTAAAATTATAAAATTTTCTCATGTATGAAATTAATTTCTTTTAATAGATATCCTCAATAGTCACTAAAATTCACAATGATCTCTAATGCAATACTGTTCTTTGATGTGAAAATGGAACTTCTCATTTATATTATATAAAGCAACAAATGTAACACACAATTCAGAGTGTGCTCCTTTTGGAACTTTAAGTTTTTCAACATCTCCATAATCATAATGACTTTTCCTACTGGTGGTTGAATGCTTATTACTTCCATTTTGCAGATAATAGCTCTATGAGGTTAACAGTTCTATATACGTTAGATGAGCAACAAGGTAGTACTCATTTAGTATATGTTTACTATATGCCAAGCACCATGATTTGTGTTTTCATGGTTTAGACCTTAGGTTCCGTAGTCAGATAGCCTGAGGTCTAATGCAGAGGTCAGCAAAATTCTATAAATGGCCAGATTGTAAATATTTGCAGCTTTGTGGGCCATATGGTCTCTGTCACTACTACTCAGCTATGCCCTTGTAGTAGGAATGGAATCACAGACAATACCTAAATGAATAGATATGGATATTTTCCAATAAAATTTTATTTATGAAAATGGAGGGGGATGGGGTAGATTTGGCTCATGGGCCCTAATTCAGTGACACTAATCCTAATTCCACCACAAATGAATGGGCATGGCCTTGTTCCAATAAAACTTTACAAAAACTCGGGGGTTGGGGGTAGATTTGGCTAGTGGGTCATAATTTGGTGATACTAATCTTAATTCCACCACATCCTGCCTTCTTAACCTTGAGTTACTTCTGTCAGCTCTGAAAGCTTCTGTAACCTTATCTGTAAAATATGGTAATAATCATACCTAAGGCATAAGTTTATTGTAGGGATTTTTTTTAATGTATGTTAAGCCATTAGCCCAGTGCCTGACATTGGCATCTGGTAACAGATCAGTAATGTTAATTATTATCACCATCCTAATCATCACATTCATCCTCAAAACAACCTCTGAGGTATTGTTTTGCCCCTACTTTTAGAGATAAGCAAACAGAAGCTTAAAGTTAAGCAACTTAGTCACTGTCCCACATATAACAGATAATTGTGGGGCTAGGATCAAAGCCAGATCCATTTCCAGGAGATTTAACCACCGCTAGCAATGACTAAACACTACTGCATGGACTTAATCGTTTAAAATAGCTTGCTCGTCGTCAAAGAACAAAGCATAATTATTCCACTCTAATGCATAAACTAAGTCCAAAGACTCACTAAAGACACATTTATAAACTCAATACACAGAACAAGCTGTTCATAAGGTAAGGAGAATTTACTAAAACCTTAGTTTATGTATAAGTTTGCCGCAGTACTTTTAAAGTCTGGACACAAGCACATTAGTATCACTGACTTTCTGAAACCACCTGTTAGCAATTTTTGAATGCCGCTGTTCAACAGCATGCGTACAAAAGGCTCATTGTGGCGCTACACCTCTCACCTTGACCTTTACTTTCATTCTCAAGTTTCTAGAGGTCACATACATAATGCAGGTGTGTCACCCACCAATTATTTTTAAAAATCTAGGTAGTCACTTCGCTCATAAATGAAAATATACACTCCGGTGAAGCCAATTAATATTCTTTCATTCTAAATCATGCTGCCTGTGCCTATCCATTTTTACTCTCTGGCATACGTTTATCTTGAATTACAAGTGGTCTCTGAAGAGAAAGGCAGACGTGGGCACCTCAATCCAGGAAAAGCAATGAGTTTGCAGACAGATCCTGAACCAGATTTCACACTGGGAGAGTCCTTCAAGATATTTATCGATAAAAAACAACTTTAAACTAATAAACAGCACAATTTCACATTCCTTCTTGCAAAACAAGTTAAAAGTGTTGTGAAACAAAGAGAAGAAGAGGAAGCTGTGAGACACTCCCACGGCAGCCTCGGGCCTAATCCACCTCCAGGGTAATTCTCAAAGATGCAGTCTCTGTCACACTCCTGAAAACTCCTGTGAGGGATCTCCCAGGAAGGCAGTCCTCCAGGATCTGAGGCCTCTGCTCTCCCTTCCTCTCCAGCCTCACCTCCTGTCACGGTTCCCCAGCCCTCCACTTCTGCCTGTGCCCTTTGCAATCTGCCACACCAGAAATGCCTTTTAGCCCAAACCACTGCCTCAGGTTCCCTTCCAAGCTCAGATAGCTTCTCCTCCACCATGAAGACATTGGGCTCCCTGCACTATTAAAAATGGCCCCTCCGTGGTACTGCTTCCATAGTTGACACTTATTTCTCTTGAGGCACCTCTCAGGCAGAATGCCAATTACTTATTGATATCTCAGTCTTCTAGGCTTCTAGAGAGCAGAGGTTTTCTTAGTCACCTCTGAATAAGTCAGTTAGTGTAGAACAGTTCATGTAGAAAAGCACCTGACCTGTGGGTGATGATTAAAATATGTTTGTTAAATGAATGAATAAATTCGCTCACTTCTAGGCTAGTCTAGAACAAGCCCTAAATAACACACTTTATGCCATCCACATTACCAACATATGCTACTTCAAGTCATTTTCAGGCAAAAGCATTGGTGTGATGCTAAAATCACCTGGGAGAAACCACCAGAAACCATGCTGAAGTCTGAAAGGCATGATGTGGAAATTAGAATTCATTTGGATATCGAAAGACTTGAAGCAGTTCTTGCTACAAAGTCCAATGTCTGTTTAACATGTTTAACATTAGAGCTCTTTATGAAGTTCATTTTATATTTCTAACTCTTTTCTCAATTCTTCGTTATGTACTGATCCTAACACAACTGGCATAAATTGTTCTATTGTGGGGGTCAGGGGGAGATGACTGTATAACAGCCATCAGTCAACCAGGTTAAACAACCAGCAAAAGAATTCACTCCTGCTGCTGGAGCCTCCGTGACCTTTCCCTTTCCTTCAGCACAGGTGACCATCTTCCCCCCAGCAGAATCCCTGACAAGGCGCCTGTCTTGTTCGCCTTAATTGGGATAACACGTGAAAGTGGTTAGCACTCTGTCTTGTACAAGAGAGCTGATAAAGACTGGCGAGCTCCCTCCTTCACTCATTCTCCTCTTCTCTTCCCTGGAACTTGTTAATTCCTTCCCTCTTTTGGGTGCGAATCCAAATTCATGTTTCTTGGCCAAGGCCAGTCTTAACACTATATACTGAGTAGAGCACCCACATTCTGGATTTGTATTTTCAGGGAAGAAAGAAACTTTCCTCTAGCCCCAAATGAATTTATCCAAGCCCTGTCATGGTGTCTGAAATTATTCTACCAGAAAAAAACTACCCATTTTCTTGAATTTGTTCACCTGGAGTTGTTTATGAAAAGGCAAATTGTCCTGAGAACAGTAACACCATCAGTTAACAACACCTGATCTGCAATGAGGGCTACAGACAATCACGACTCTGTGCCGATGAGGCACAGGTTTGAAACACTAACCAGGTATCCAGGTGAGATGAATTTCACAAAGGAGAAAAAGGGGCTTAGAAAAGGATGGGATTCCAAAGGATGGAAAAGACAACTAAACAAAGACAAACTTTACAATTTTGCCAATTGCCTCTTTTGCTTTCAATGACAACTGTCTAAATCCACTGCAAACACCTTCTCAACCAGGGCTTCTCAATCTTGGTTACACCTGGAGTCTAGGAATCCTGGATTAAACCCTGTTGTGTAAAATAGGTACTGCCAGGCCTATTACAATGGCAAAGCACGTGCTCAATAAATGTTAGTAATTGAAGCTGCCATCTCAGACTCACTCCATCTTTTCTAAATACTGGTGAACGGATTGTTCTCGGCTTTAAGGACACCCCACTCTTCCTCAAATCCCTCTATGACAGTGTCCAACTATACGGCTGAATTGCAACATAAGTTTTGAAGCTACAAACACCTAGCTCAGCTGAGTCTTTCCTACTTATCTTTCCTCACTATCTCATATTCTTCTTAACACAGGTGATTTCCTTTGAACTTACTACTACTACTCCATCTCATGTCTATGAATATTTTATTTCCTCTGACTTACCAAATATTTTCTTTCAAGTTCAGGCCAGGAATCCAGTACTGTTAGAGGCTGAGGTGGGAGAATGGCTTGAGCCCAGGCGTTCCAGACCAGCCTGGGTAACATAGTAAGACCTCGTCCTCTACTAAAAACAAAACAAAACCAGAAGCCAGACATGGGGGCATGCACCTGTAGTCTTAGGTACTCGGGAGCTTGAGCCCAGGAGTTCAAGGCTGCAGTGAGCTATGATTGCACCACCACCTAGGCAGCAGAGCAAAACCCTGTCTCTAAATAAAAAACAATAAACAGGAAGTTCAAAGTTATAGTTATTATGGAGGGGGTGTCTTTTCTCCTATTTTAAACTATCTATGCTACGTTTACTTTTGTATTTGAAAATATTGTTATAAGATTGACAACTGTTTTAATTTGAAAAGAACTTTTGCATCTTCCAATGAAATCCACCACTTTACAGATGTGTTTGCTAAAACACAGGGGCATTACTGTAAACTATAAAAGACCATTGAAAAGGAGAGGAGGGGTCTGAGACCCAAAATTTGTAATACTTAGCAAGACAACTGCCTAACTTAAAATGATACAATTTGTAAAATATTTACAATATGCTGTGTATTTTTTGAAACACTATATACCTATCCTTTACCAAAAAAACCTGATCTCACCAATTAAACTTGAAATTTTAAATTGAAAGTATAATAAGCATTTAATAGAAGTTAGAGTAACTATTACTATTATTTGGAACTAATTATAGACCTTTTAAAATAATTAATCACAGGTCTGATATCCCTGCTTGTTTTAAACTTTCATTATTGAAACAATTGTCTAATCATTTAAATAATTACCAATAAAATCTAAATGCAACGTCGAAAATAATGTTTTTAAATATGTAATTCACCATAATTATAAAACCACAGAATTATATTTGGAACAAATATAAGCAATGGCATGCTAGGACATGTTTAACAATCACTTGGGGCTTAGAGAGCACCAGAATTGCAATATTTTCCAATTTCCATGGTGCAAACACTTTCTGTAACTTCGGGTTACTAACGTGAGGCCAGAAATAACAAAGCGAGAAAAAGGTGCATACAATCGACTCTCACAAACCCATCCAAGTTGGCTCCAGCACATCCCTGAATACGAGAGACCAAACAGTGTAGCCTCTTCATTCCTGAACACTTTTCATAAGACTGACCATTTCTTTCTTTATAATCCAGTGTACCCTGAACACAAAGTGACAACACCTATACATTATTCTGTTTATACATTTACCTACTCAACTCTATGACAGTGGCTTCCATTCTTTTTGGATATGAAACACGGTACAAACACGAATTACCTCATGATCTACCCAGTAAGCACATGTATGCAGTTACATGTACACATACACAAATATGAAACTAAAAAGGGAGCCTCACAAAATAAGACACATTCTTACTAAAATGCAATACAATCAAATTGTCTGTTCTCTTCCATTTCATTTTTAAAATTAGGATTTTGATCCACTAAATTGGATACATATCCGGCTGTTTGAATAGTAACCAAGAGTTAGAAAAACCTTGCTGTAATAGACTATAAGCTCAATGAAGATAGGATGATATGTCATTTGTCTGTATCTACTCCTATATCTACTGGTAATTATTGAGGCCCAAGGAGGTTAAGTAACTTGCCCAAAGATGCACCTGCTTTCATAGATAACAATCCCTCCAGGCAAGTGATACTTCACACCACAGAATCAGGATATTTATGGTTTGACACTAAAATCTAGAGGATCTTCCAAAACAGCTACCCCTTCACCAGAAATTTATGTAGAAGTGTTTTTAAATTGTACTGACTCCATCATTGATAAAAGTGTAGCCCTTTACTCACTGCAGCCCTGTGACCCTGTTTGCCTACATCTCCCTACTCTTGATAATAGTCACCCAACAAGAGTGTGGAAAAACTACCCATGTTTTTTACAATACTATCCATGGGTTTTTTTTTCACAACACATTTCAATCTTCTAGGGAAAGTAGCTATTTAAGTGCTGATGAATAATAAATCTATAGAATAAACACACTCTCTATATAATATATATTAACACCAGCTTCCTAATAAACAGAAGCCAAAAACTTAATTGGAGAAAATAGGAAAACAAAATTGGAATCCCTGACCTTTTCTCTTCAGTGTGCTTGTGTACCACATGCTTTTTTATAGGTGCTATTAAATGTACACTATAGTTTCAAGACAATTCAGATAAGCATCTTCACTAAAATACACAACACCATTAATCATCTCAGTGACAGTGCTCCAATTTAACATCTTGGGGATTTCCTCCCCTTCTTCATCATTTATTTGCCAATATTTCCTTGTTATGAATATCCCCCTAGTGACTTTCCCTGGCAGTCACAGCTGTGCTGCCTACTGTGTCTACCTTGACTACAAATAACACCGATTCTTTAAAAAGCAAGCCCTTGCGATGATTCCTACAGCTAGAAGGGAAGCCTTACTATGCGCCAAATTCCTGGTGGCCCCATCCGGGCGCCTAATTGACAAATCTCAGCCTCTAAGCCAACAGTAATTTCAGACACATGAAACTGGCTTAACTATAAATAAACAACAGTTGATTGTTGATCTGCACTTATCTGAATGGTCAGCAATCAAATGCTGCTTTAATACGGTCTCTAAATGACCCCCTTCTTATACGACAAAAGGATTCTTCAATGTATACAACAAAGCCACAAAAATCACTAACAAATTACAGAAACCTGGCCACCAAGAGCCACAACAAACGACTCACAGATAACAAAGAATTTTTTTAATGATAATCAGTAACAATTCTGCATTATAATTATACCTGTTCTGATAAAAATAGTAACACTATCTAGACAGTGAAATATCAAGAAATAAAGCCAGAGATAACTATATATATATAGTAAAGGTACAGTGATACAGTCACCTAAACCATGCTAGGTAGGGAACAGTCCCAGCTCCATCCAGTATCCGCTTTGTGTCTATTTCAGAGAGCAGCCTTCACAACCACCAGAATTTCTATCTTTTTAAAAATGGAAACCATGAAACAAAGTGCTCTACAATCAGTTGGAGGAGTAAATGAAAGTAGGACTCACCAGCTTGCATTCAGAAACGATTTTTAAGGAAAAAAAATGGTACCGTTGTTCAATAGTCACACTACTACAAAAGAAGAGTATGAAGACAAAAACATAACAAAGTATATTTGCAAAGTATATCCAGAAAAAATAATGCCTTCAGTGGAATTATGTTTACATTACTCTATATTTTCTATAGGAGAATTTAATTAAAGGTTAATGCTGCTTCAATCAATATTCCATAACTTTTCTGGAAAGCATAAATTTCATCTTTTTTAGGAAGATTCCAATTGGATTACTGTTTCTGACAAAAACTTTCTTCACAGCAAAAGCAATACAAGTCCAACTATGATATATAAAAATGCCATTTCCTCCCAGAGCAGAGTGTTTACTTCAGTGATAGTAACAACACCTCGTTACCCAAAGTGCAGATTCTGTTAAGTAATGGACAAAGCAAATGGCAGCAAAGACAGAGGACTCAACTTCAATTTAACTGTCCTGTAAGGTACATAGTAATTAGCTGCAAAGCTCTGAAATCTTAGCTAGCATGTTAAGTCTGCTACATGACAGTATAATTTGACTTCTTAAAGGATTATGCAAATTACAACTCATCATTCCATTACAGGATTGAAAAAAAGTGACAGCTAATTTATACATAACACACCTTTCAAATCCCTAAGATGCGTAGCACCTGTGCAATGTATTTTGCCGAGATTTTCTTGCATATAAGTACTTGTTTATTGCAATATAAAGAAGCTTACCTAAGAGCTTTAATACAGTCGTTAAAAAAAACTTTTAGATCACAATTTCAAAAAAAATAAACATTTTTTTCTGTCTTGATCTCAGAGGCAAATTGTTTTGGTTGTTTTTGTTTGGTTTGGTTTGTTGTTGTATTTTTTCTCTCCCCCACTAAATTAGATAAAAAGAAGGTTTCAACACAAGGATATTTTTGAATAGCTGGCAACCACAAGCACTGATGTACGAGCCAGAAGGAAGACTCACAAAGATTTCAACATACTTCTGGTAGGTAGATTCACAGTAGATTCCGTCATATCTGTAGATTTTCCTACATTCTGATTGGTTGGGCAGAGGATGCTGGGCAGTTATTCTGTAGAGGCATCAAAAACAGATAGACATGACTAGAGATTCTCTACAGTCAACTGGAATGCAGGATAACAAGTATGTTGAAATTCAATATATTTTGCTTTTTACGCTTTTGAGCTCTACACACAATTGCAATGTGTACATACATTTTAGAACATTAACTTCCACTTTTAGAAAACTGCAGAGAAAAGCAACTTTTTCAGTTCTTCATCAGGACAGTTTTTTTTTTTTTATTAAATCTCAGAGTCATAAAAGTGGAAGAAAAGAGACATAGGTCTAAACCTTAACTCATTCTTCAATTCCCATGATTATATTCTAAAGGAAATGTTAAAAACAAATGTCATTAGTGTTTTTGTTATAGGATTGTCATTAGTTCAATCATGCATTACTATTGTAGACAACTGTAAATTAGCTATAAAACTTTGGTCGAGTTAATATATTTTTCAGCTCTATTCAATTTATATAGAGTTTGCTATGGACTTATAAAGGGATGTGATACAGCTTACAGAACTAAACCCAATTAGGGATGAAAACACAAGCAAGGCCGTCGGGGAACACGGGTTAGATGTTAACAGGCACCTGAGATGAGCTGATTACAGTGACTCCAGGTTTCTTGGCAGTTAAGGCAAAAAGGGGAAAAGCTTACACAATTTTCATCTGTATTACTTAAGCATATAAATTCATCTGAGACTCCTTGCATTATATAGACATAAAAATGCTGAGATGTGTTTTCTGACCATTTCCTTCTATTGAAAACCCCTTCATTTAGGGAAAAAAGTATTT
>NC_045439.1:113283938-113364309 GCF_002776525.5 Piliocolobus tephrosceles
CCAAGCTTTGGAACCAGACAGATGTGAATGCAAACGTGGAGCTCTGCCGCTACTAGCTATATGACATTGATATGGTTTGGCCCTGTGTCCCCATCCAAATCTCATCTTGTAGCTCCATAACAATTCCCATGTGTTATGGGAGGGACCCAGTAGGAGGACCTGAATCATGGGGGCAGGTCTTTCCTGTGCTGTTCTCATGATAGCGAATGGGTTTCACAAGATCTGGTGGTTTTAAAAAGGGGAGTTTCTCTGCACAACCCTCTGTCTTTTTCTGCCGCCATCCATGTAAGATGTGACTTGCTCCTCCTTGCCTTTCCCCATGATTGTGAGGCCTCCCCAGCCATGTGGAACTGTGAGCTCTCCATTAAACCTCTTTCCTTTGTAAATTGCCCAGTCTCGGGTAGATCTTTATCAGCAGCATGAAAATGGACAAATACAAACATTGGACAGGGAGCACTGGCTTTCTGAATCTATAATGACAACAATAAATGTTATTTTACATGGGTTAGAGATGGTGATGTAAAACACTTATCACAGTATCTGGGACAACATAAAGAGTTGTAGCCATTATAACTATGAATTCACTCATTCAATACACTTTTACTGAAAATTATCTTTGTTAGTCATTGTACAGATATATCAAAGTGTACTGGCTATGCTCTGCAAATCTATATTCATGAAACCTACAGACATTATTGGACCCAGAAATTATAACTTCAGTGGATATAGAAAGCTCTTAATCACAGAAAGGTGGCCCCAAGACTGGCTTTGATCTACATTTTGTAGGTCCTGTAAAAGAAAATCAGTGTCTTGAAAGGAGCTGAAATCCTGCCATCGAAAGTTTCTCTTCCTAAATACGTGTACACACATCATCTTCCTTCACACTGAATGCTGTGCACCCTCTTGGCAAATGGCAGCAAGCGTGCTAGACTATACTTGGAACTTTCATCCAGTAAGTGTTAAAGAACACCATATTGTGAAACCTCTGAGCCAGAGTGTTCTTGGTCCCATTTTGAGATGACTGTGCTCAGCAAAATGGGCTATTTACCACTGTGACCTCTATTTTGCCATTATTTTGGGGTTCTGGGAAGTAGTTCTGAAACAAAATGGCTGATGAAATTATGCCAGTACCATACCTGCAACTAGACAAAGAAACAAAAGACATGAAAATGCAAGGTCTACATGGTTTGAGGCACTGTCCTGTTAATGGTAATGAAAGGGTGTGGAGAGATCAGCAGGCAAATGGGGATTGGTGGGAGTCCTCCCAAAGTCAAAGCAGCTCAGGAGGCTGAACCAACAATTGCAGAGGAAAAAAGCTACATCTGAAGGCACAGCCTGACTTCAGGGAACTGAAAGGAAAGGAAAAGTAATTTCCAGTGTAAAATGCCCACCCTTTGTTCTTAAGGGCTACACCATAGTAAGTGGGTCCCTACAGTGCAGATCCCCCTAGGAGGCCATTTTCAGAAAGTAGGTCCCAGCACTAAATAATTATGTGTATACATGTTAGGTTAGGATGACCAGTCTTCTATGAGCAAGAATAACTTACATTTCTGTAATACCTGCCTGCCTTCAAAATGATCTGCACAGTAGTCATGCATTTTATTAATATTTTCATTTTTAAATGAGGAAACTAAAACTTAGAGCATTTAAGTCACATAACTGATAAATGAGTAGAGCCTAGTTGACAGATCAGCTCTTCTGACCCCAAGTTCAATACTTCCTTCTCTAAGCAACAGTCAACTCTCTGAAAACGACTATTATTCCTACCAGCAAATTCTGCTCTATGAGAAATCCACCTGCAATGAAAATACCCCTAAATTACTCAGATTTCATAAACCTTTTTTGTTCATTAAAACAGAGTATCCCGTATAGCAAATCTCAGATGGATAGCTTTCAGAGTTTTAATAGAAGAAACACATAGCACAAACTTATCCTTCCACCGAGAAAAGTGACTCAGCAAAGTCGAGAGGCATGCAGATTGCAACCAGAGAAGTAGTGACAGAGCTGGATATAGAACACATACTGTTAAGAGTTCCAGGACCACACCCTTCACGTTTGTGTATACTACCAAAAAGCATTCAATAAAACCAAAAAACTTTACTGTATGTTTAAGAAACCTCAGCATTTATATTGGAGGTTTTCCCGATGACCATCTACTGGGCTTGTCTACATTCTTCAGGATCTGTCTTGAAATGGTCAGAGTTCCTGTCTACCAGTGTTTTACTGTCCGCTTTTCACCTTATTTTATGAACGATCACGTGTCCAAGACTCATTAGAAACCAGTACAAATCATTAAACAGGTCCAATTGCATAAGTTAAGATACATCCATATTCTATCCCCTGATATCAGGGCCTCTGGGCACCATCTGATTTCTTTACAGCTCCTGTACTGGAGAGGAAAGGATGGCAGCATGCACAATGGGGATTTGGGTTTCAGGTGGGTGAGTGTCACATATTAATTATCTTCTTCCTAACCAACTTTACCTAATTGCTGATTAACCTTGCATATGCTTGGAGAAATATTTTAGACAATAAAATTGGTTGGCTTATTCAAACTATTAAAGTATCAATAGAAAGATATTATGTATATAAGTAACTTAAGAATTATTTTAGCAACCACAGTACCCTTTCTCAGGCTAATTTCAACCTTTTGGCTTCAAATTTTACTTTATATGCCAGTGACTCCCAATTCTCTATAATCAGCTCTCATCTTAGTTGCAAACCCAAGGCCTGTATATTCCCACTTGATTTTTAAAAATGGAACCCATTACCTTGCCTCCCTAACTGGTTCTTTTTTTATTTTTTAAGATGGAGTCTCACTCTGTCACCCAGGCTGTAGTTCAGTGGTGCAATCTCAGCTCACAGCAACCTTCACCACCAAGGTTCAAGTGATTCTCCTGCCTCAGCCTCTAGTAGCTGAGATCACAGGCATGTGCCACCGTGCCTGGCTAATTTTTGCATTTTTAGTAGAGACGGGGTTTCACCATGTTGGCCAGGCTGGTCTCGAACTCCTGACATCAGGTGATCTGCCCACCTCGGCCTCCCAAAGTGCTGGGATTATAGGCATGAGCCACTGCTCCTGGCTCTTAGCTCATTCTTATATACCCTGCTGGAAGTCCCTTGGAGATCAGCCCCACACCTTCTTCCAGATAGCACATACAGAACTGGCCCTTGATTCTTCCCTTCCATCACCCTCCACTTGGAAGCAGTCACCAAGCCCTTCTGCATTTGTCTCCTACATCTTAGCAAAGTCACTTCTTATTCACAGTGCCCTATTCTGAGTTCAGGTGGGTTACCTCATCTGGATCACCGCAGTATCCTCCTCCAACTTCTCCTGATTTAAACTCATCTTCCTTCACTCCATCAGTCACACCACTGTCAGAAATGGGCTTTCTAAATGCAAGTCTGGTGAGATCACTGCCCTGAGGATTCTTCCAGAACCACAGCTTAACATGCAAGGCTCACCCTAGATCCAGTCCCTGCCTACCTCTGCAGCTTCACTCATCACCATTTTTTCATACCTACCCTTTGCTCATCACTAACCCATACCACTTGCAGCCTCCACACTCTACATGCTTACATGCCATTGAACATGCCATTTTCTCTCCTACAATGGCCCTCACTCATACTTCCCTAGCAGACCCACATATACCTTTCAGGATTTACCTAGCTCGTGACTTTTACTTCACCTGTGTCAGAAACAAGAGCGTATCTTTTGTCCACCATAAATTTTTTCCCTAATAAAGCTTCTTGTTTTGTTTTGTTGTTAAAAAGTGTGAACTCTAGTCGAGGCTCTGTTTTACATTTTAGAATTTCAATTCTAAAAACTGTCATAAAGCTAACAAGACCAGTGATATGTACAGGAAGTAGGTCTGTGCTGGTCTCCATATGGTCCAGATCCTCTATATCTAAAACTACCTCAGAAAAGGCTCAGAAGAGTCAACTCAGCCCGGTTTCCCTCTTGTTTAATTTAAAGGCTCTGAAAATAAATGTACCTTCCCTATAAGGCTATTGCTCTAACCATTTCCAGCACAGCCTTAAGACCTAATCAGAGGATCTTTGTTAAGCCTTTACCCCATACTATTTTTAGCTGAAAAAAATACCATCAACTCAAATTAGAACTGATCATAAAACTCTTCGTAGCCCTCTTGCCCAATTGAACTAAGCTTAACAATGTTCCCGACTAGAACGAAAATTAAAACCTGAGAGTAAAGTGCACCAGCCTCATCAATGCAAGATGTCAACACAACCTGAAGTAATGGCATACTTGCTACCATTAGCAGGAATACTTGTTTGCTATCTGACTCGATTAAGAGGCTTCTGGTCACTTACTAAATGAATTAAATCAATATATGATAGTGAACAAAAACAAAACACAAAATGTAAAGTCCTCCAAAAAGACTAACCAGAAGGATAACACTTCATAGCAGGTCACAACTTAAGCATTTAAGATTTGAAAGGTGGGGAGGAGAAAATAAATACTAAGATGTCTCCAGCAAATCTCAGACCTAAAGGTATAGATGGAAAATAGGCAACTTCCAACTCCTTTTCCCAGTTCAGGAAGACATCCAGAATCCTCGGTGATCTGGCCTCTGTCTGCTGATGGCAACAGTAATAGAGTTGTAATTAGATACCCAGCCTCCCTTGCAGCTATGACTACAGGCCACATGACAATATTCTCACCATTGCAAGGGGAGAGAAATGATGAGCAGCACTTTCAGGTCTGGGCCTTAAGATACTGGGTATGTGCTCCTTCATAGCTCTTCCTTCCCTCAACGTGTATCAAAGTAACTACAATTCAGCTTTGTCCATGCAGACAAAAAAAATGCTGATGTTAGAGCAATAGAAGAGAAGGGCCCTGGAATCTGAAGGAACCTGTGGAGCAGAGCCACCTTCAACTGGGCCACTCACCTGAGGCTGATAAATGAAAGAGAAACTCCAAGATTCTTGTGGCTACTGTATTTCACAGTAACTTTGCTACAACCTGTTAGCTTCCTAACTAATACACACATATCCAACTTTTTTTGAGATTCCCAAGGCACATGTACCCTTCTTCTGAGTCCTCATAGCCCACTGTTCTCATCTCGATCACAACACTCATCACAAGTCATTTCAATGGGTTATTTACTCTTCTGCCCCCCTAAAAAAAAAAAAAAAAAACTAACTCAGAATTCTGAAGGCAGAAATTCATCATATCCTATGTCTTGCACAATGCCTGGCACAAGTTTGTGGCTTAATAAATCCAAGTTTGCCTTAATAAGGCAAGTTGGAAACTACACAGACTTTCCTGAATTGTCTGAAAATAAATAAGAATTGTTGCTACACACGTCCATCAGCTCACACTCCACACTAATCATGCAATGTTAGCCATTAGAAAAAAAATATTCAGGTTTTTCAAGAGGCATGGCCTTTCTGTCTAATAGAAGTATGAGCAAAATATAATGGTTGCCTCATCTAAAAACCATAGTTCAAATGCATCATGGTAATGAAGACTGAAAAATAACTACAATTGAGTGGAGGAAAAGAAATCACAAAAATGACTTTCAATAAATTACCCCCAATCAGCAACAGTTGTTATTTAATGTTGATCACTTTGGTTACAAAAATTAATATGACTATTCATGGCAATGGGTTATAGTAACGTTGGCCTCCTCTACAATAAATCATCTTTTCAGTTTTTAACATCAATGACAAAAAAATAACTACTTTACCTCTATCTGACCTCTGGCATGAATGCAAGTGATACTAACATTGGTTTAATCCAAGTACTATCCTGGATTTCACTCCATGAAAAAATATTACATAAAAGTCAAATGTAAGAAAGACATCATGTTTGCAGATGTGTGAAAGAAAGGAAATTGTAGTTGAGGTAATGTAACTACTATGAAGTAGAGTACTGGATGATATTCCTTTGGATAAGCAAATATTTTCATCTGAATATTTTGGGTCTTACAGACAAATATTCGGGAAGTTTTTTTTTTAACTTCCATCAGTCTATTGTGGACTAACAATACATTTTTAAACCTGAACTGCTCTGATTATTAACTGGAATTGGGCCTTTAAAATTCATCCATATTTAACAATCCTGTGCTGTGTAAGTGCTTTGTCCCCACCTCAAACTGCAGTAAGAGTTAACAGCCTTTGTCATGTTCTTTGTGTCTTAGGAAGAGAAGTAAACAGGTAGAACCACAAGTAGTCTTGACACATGTATTCTATTCATTATAACAATTAAATTTACAGAGTTAGGCAAATGCTCTGGAGAATTTGCTTCCTCAAGTTTGATTTGGGTGGAAGCCAAAACATTTCAGCTTTGGTACTCAGGAGTATTATTTAGAAGATAAATTGCCTGATATCAGATTTTGGAAAAGGTAGAATTACCATCAAGTCTTGTTATACAACAATTCATTGGAGGGAACATACCTTGTATTATTCACTTTTGCTTATCCTAAAAAAGGATTACTACTAAGGAGAATTTAATTGGAATAAAGTATCACTGAATTATCATTTAGTATAGCATTTCAATAACAAATAGACCACTTCCTTCTCCTAAAAAACAATGTTTTATTTTGAGGTTTTACTGTACCACTGGTATGTAACATATATTTAGAAATGTGTTCTTATCTTAAATCTTTTAACATTAAAGTAGACTGTACCAACTAATAGGAGAGCTTCAGTATTGATCTTCCACTTCTTTTGAATGACAAAAACAGTTTTAACTTTCAGTGTGGCAATTTCTCAAAAATAAATTTGAGTGGAGGAGATTACATTCAACTAAAGCTACATTATGAAGCAGCAGCAGCAAGATAATATAAAGTACTTTTCCTGGGTATATTTGAGATCTGTACATATTTTCAGTTTCTTTCAAGGTCTTGATTCAACAAGATTTATTAGCACTGTCTTCTTTAAAGGAAAAAAATGGCTCTCTATAAAAGTTTGTATTTTTCTGTCTCTAGAACCCACATTTCTGTACTTAACTGTCTCTAAATAAACACTGTGAATAAAAGGCTTTTCTTAACTTGGTTAAGCTGAATTAGCCTTGAATTGTAGCCAAGATTTACTCTTTTAACGGAAAAACTTTTAATAGAAATAGCAGGCTTTCAAATTGGAACTTTAAAATTGAAATGCTAAAGTGTGATCAAGGATAATATTAATGCTGAGGCCAGGTTCACAATGGTTGTGTGAAGTAGCCTGTGGAAGAATTAAGACAATAATGGACATAATTAAATAGAATGGGGTAGAGAGCAAGAAATGCACCTCAATTGCATTGATATTTTGGCAAAGGTTTTATTTTGGCAGAGCTTTCTACATCAGTTTGAATAGATGGTTCTATCTTAATAAAATTTCACAAAATGACATGAAAATTCCTTATATACCTGGTGGGTGGGCAAGTCCTTGTTGAACATATTCGTCCTTCCCATTATGAAACATATCTGTGCATCCACAGGTACTTCTAAATAAAGGATTCAACACCCAGGAAACAAACATCCATTTCACCACCACTCTCTTTTCCTTTCCATGTGTGATTTCTAATAACTTAGGAAACCATCTAGTTGGCATATCCCCAGAGGTGCAATGAGGAAGCCTTAGTAAAACAGGAATTGTCCTGCATGGAGGAATAATGGGAAGTCAAAATTTTTCCAGGACTCAGTGCCCACACTTTTACCTGTAAATGACATGGACATATATAATAGTTCATGTTCTATCTGGTACTGAAACTGGCCCAATTGTCCCATAGAACTGATATTTATGGTTTCTTTTTAATAAACATAGAAGTTAACCCTTCCAGTCTTAAAACGTGAGAAAGTTCTATTTGTCTTATCTGAGTTCCTTTCTCAGGAAACCAACTCTCATGCTTCCCAAGATGGTATCAAGGAACTGAAACTCACCAGATCACCACATCTGGACAATGAGACACCAGATCCCTCACCAGTCATGACTGCCTAACTAACCACCTGCTTCCTGTTTACCAACTCCTCTTCCTTACTCCTCCCTAATTCCTGTTTTCTAAAACATGGTTACATTTCCTCACTGCTATATAAACCCCTAATTTTAGTGTATTGAGGAGACAGATTCGAGGCTGATCTCTTATCTCCTCAGCTGCAGCACCCAATTAAAGCCTTCTTCCCTGGCAATACTTGTCTCAGTGATTGGTTTTCTATGTGGCAAGCAAGCAAAGGGACCTAGAACAAACCCCTAGTGTTTCGGGAACAGTATTTCCTTCTTTTTGGCTAATATATGGTCACAGGTACCTTACCATTTTTAATTTACACTTTAAGAAACACTTTTTATGTGTACCCACAAGAAGAAAATAGTACGTATTTGGAAAAAGAATATGACAGGTTGTTGAGAACTCTCAATTTGCTAATTCAAATTATATCTGTTAAAGAAATTATCATCATCACAAAATTTCTCAGTCTTAGAAAACTCTTTGTCATGCTTCGACTGTGTGTTACTACCTTCATAAATATCTCTTTTCATTTCCTACTGATACAGTGAAGTAAATGTGTTCATGTACTTTCATAAGTAACTGACCTGAAGTTGTCCTGAGATAGCATATTATTTTCATTAGATATACAGGACAGTGAACGAATCACTACAGGCCATTAATATGTATTAAATTTTGAATATATTACTTGATTTCAGCAATTTGAAATGGAGTCTATTATAGATAATTCCTGCCTTTAAGTTCCAATACTAATAATGATCTTCACCTCCTACTTCCACACCAATACGCTCTGGACTAGCAGTCAGTAGACTCAGTCTTAGTTTTAGTTCTGCCACGTAGTACAGTGCAGCCTTGACAAACTCACTTAACTACTCTGTGTTGTGGTTTCCTGTTCAAGAAATTGGGAGCAATAACAAGCCAGCTTCCTGACAGGGTCATTGAGAAGTTCGGGTGCTTGGGGGAAAAACATCACTGTGAAATGTAAGTTCTATGCAAATGTGAAGGGTTATTATTAGTGTTTTAATTACCTAAGTCTGCAAAGGGAAAAGATGTTAAATGTCATTCACTAACCACATTTTGCATGTAAGAAAAGCAAAGTGACAGGTTAGAAGACTTAGGTAAAGCCGCATACCTGTTAGAGGGGGGTGGGTTAAGAACACAACCTTGGGGCTTTAACATTGCTTCCTTCCATGATTCCACTCAACTCATGAAATGAAGTAATAAACAAATTCATATGTGTATTAATGCCTCCTGGTATATAGATCTGTGGGGGCTGGGTATTAAAGTATCATTGATGATGCAATTGCCATTATGTAGACAATTTTGTGGTTATGTAAAGTCCATTTCAATAGTGCTAACCAAAAGCATGCTAAGAATGACTCATTTTATACACAATTATTATTTAAAGTACCCCAATATCTGTTGTGATCCTCATTTCATGTCAAGATATTTGGAAAACTTCCACTCCTACCCAGCACTTAAGTTATCTCTTTGATTTCTAGTCTGGCAGAAACAAGTAAAGAAAGTCAGCTAACTCTACAGTTGTTTTCTTAGTATACGTAAAAATGCCTATTATTTCCTTGAAACAATAAATTCCTCCACTCAATAGCCTCCTGAAAACAGCTAATATGCCATCCTAAGATACTTCTGTTTCCCCCGATTCAGTTACAGAGTGATCAAAAGGGGAATACCCCTGCAGGTTACTGCCACTTCTAGTCAGTCAAAATCCTAACAGCCTAACCCTGGAATCTCATTAATAAAATTCACTGTAGTAAAAAAAACAAAAGCAAATTATTTGTCAAATAGCTTTTTCTTGAGGGAGGCCTTAAACTCTGGTATTCAAAAATATTTCCATAAGGAAAGGGAGAGCCTCACATGGAAAAAAATTAAATAGATCACCAAACAGAATTCTATCAAGGAAATGACTGAAACGTACAAATATACCTTGTGTGTCTTTCCCCTTCTCTATCAATCTAAAGTTAGCCAGATTAATTTAAAGGCCTGATTCCCAGACCCCAGGCCCCGGTGTGCAGTCTGCACATGTACCGTGCCTGCTATTGAAAGTGTTTAATAATAGAGGAGCTTACACTTTCATGTAATTCATAATTAGAAGACGACTACAACTGCATTATTTAAAATCAAGCCTTTGTTATCAGCACCAGTTTTAGACAGAAGCTGAGAATCATTTGTGAGCTGTGGCAGACCCAGACTGTTCAAAGCAATTGCTGTTCAGCATGAAAGCTGCAATGGAGGTCATGAAACAGGTCAGGAGGAAAGATAGTGTATCGATTTCACACCAGGAATAGAGGCAAAGTGAGGGCCCACTGTTGGCTGCATGTGATGTATTTCACTTCAGTTTAAGGCACATTTCATTCCAGTCCAAGAGGGGTGGGGAGCAAAGGGCAGTGGATTTCACACTGAATCATGATGAATTCTGGACTTGTGGATTCCAGTAAATATCTCCTTTCCTGGCATTAAGTATTTCTGTAGCAGAGTGAATATAATGGAAATTAGGCCTCCATCGGTAGCAAGAATGTACCTTATAAAAAAGGTAACCATGTTGTAGGAAGTTCATTTCCTCCACTTATTAAAATGCAATAAAAGCAGACACGAATGTAAAAGCATAAAATGTATGCAAATAACAAACTACAGAATAACCTCACAATGAGCATCATTTATAAAGTCAGAATGATGCTATAGATCACTCAATGAAAGAAGTTAATTAACAGAAATAAACGTCTCAAAAAAGAATTCTTGGTCATGGCTTCATGGTTAAATCTTTGATGTCACACATGGGATACTGATGACATCCAAATATGTCACTTTGTCTTCTCACACTGCACACAGTCTTTTCTTCCTCATCTCTGAAAAGCCAGTCATACTCAATAGGATCAGAGAATCATTTCACACCAAACTTCATCCTGGTTCAAGCTGTCCTAAGATAACTGATAAACTCTAATGTTTGTTCCCAATAAACGCCATTAATTTACAACAGTGACCTTGTATACTGCCTTGACTATGCCCTTTAGCATTTTTCCACCTTCAAAACTTAGATCAGTTGGGTGGGCTTAGGAATATAAAATATCTGATTGGATGTTTATATAATCTAAACAACTGGCAAAAACAGCAGCCTTGTTCTCTGTCCTCCCATTTTCCAGTGTGCATACGTGACATATACTACAGCTAACCCCAAATGCTATGCAACTATCATGGAAAATAATTTGCCTTTTAATAATAATGACATTATCCCTTTAAAAAGCTAAATTTCACTACACATTATGTAATTATATATATGTGTGTATATATATGTAAATGTGTAAATAGATAATTTAACATTATTTCTGAAACATTGGTTTTTCCTACCTTTTTAGAAATATTTGGTATTTTTTTCAGAAAACCAAGATTATATTAGAAATAGCACAGGAACATTCTCTTAAAATTACTTCTCCACCTAATCATTATTTGTATTACCCTGATCCTAGGCATCCAGGTAGGCCTTTTAATTCCCCTTCTTCCTGTATACCTCTCCTTTGCTATTTTATAAGTGAGGATCAATTAGCTATCTGCCATGGAAATAAAGAGATGGAAATTAAAGCATATATCTTGATAGATTTTTTAAAACCTTTCATTTATTCCCAAGGCTTCATCCCTAAGGGGGAAAAATGGAGAGGGAATTAGCACATCTTCTTTTTATCCTACAAAGGAAAACTTTAAAAACTCAGATAGGGAAAAATGTTCAAACAGAAAAGAGGAAATAGATTTTTCCTCCACAATGGAAGCTGACAAATAACAATCCACACACAGGCAGGGAGAAGTTAGATGGAAATCAAGTGACATGGTGCTTCTATAAACCAGTTGCCTCTAATTCTGAATCCAAAGTATCAAAGAAAAGTACAAGCATCCACAGAAATCTATAAGGGTAATCAATCCAATCAGTTATTGGGGAGAATAGAGTAAAACAACTGAGATGAGTCACATAGAAATGTCCTCTTAAACTATTTATAAAATTTGGCTGATATTTCACCAATTCTTTCAAATGATCTAATGTATCAATCCAATTTCCCTAGGCACTTAATAAAAGCATTTGTTATTGGAAATATATTTGTTTGAGAATCTTTTTTCTTCTTTTTTGAGACCAGGTCTGCCTCTGTTGCCCAGCCTAGAGTGCAGTGCCAAGATCACAGCTCACTGCAGCCTCAACCTCCTGGGCTCAAGTAATCCTCCTACCTCGGCCTCCCGAGCAGCTGAGACCACAGGTGTGCGATAACACACCAAGTTAATTTTTTCTCTCTTTTTTTTTTTTTTTATTTTGTTGAGATGGGGTCTCACTATGTTGTCCAGGCTGGTCTCAAACTCATGGGCTCGAACTATCCTCCTGCCCTCGCCTCCCAAATTGCTGGGATGACAGGCATAAGCCACCATGCTCAGCCAAGAATGTTTAATATATACAGTAGGATTCATTTCTCCAACAAATATTTTGGCTAGTATAATAATTTTGAGAAGTTTGGCAAAGTCCCAACCACCTATCTTAATATACAATATGAATGCAGAAAGGATTAATGATGCCCTTATATGGATTAGAACTCACAAATATATTAACATTTTTTAAAACCTAATTAAAGTAGCTAGTTCTTATATTCATTCCTGAGATATTAATTCTTGGCTTTTGTTTTTATATTTCCCTTACTCTACACAAGCGACAGTATGAGCTTTCAATCAAGACTGATGGTATCTAAACACATTCTATGCAAAATCACAGTGGTTCAACTTCCAAACAAAAATTTATAAAACTAATAAGAGGGTAAGTCAGAATTCTAGCTTTAAACTGCATCCACAGTTCATAAGATGGTTGTGGCTTTTCTGCAAAAATAATGATGCCTTAGGTAAGATGCCTAGATCTGTGTGCAGGTAGCCCTTGATGGGATGGGTCTGAAAACAGAACAAGTCAGTAGTATATGTCAATGTAATCTGTTCAACTCAGGTACCTGAAAACATCTATTTTTTTCACATCCTTCAAAGAGTCTTTTATAGTTTATCAGTAAATGTCTGATTTTTTTTACTGTTTTTAACCTAGAAATAGACAAAGTAATTTCCTTCCATACTATATGATGACTAATTCTAGATATAAACTTACTACAGAGAGAGCTGTATTTCACATAACTAATCTTCAAATTACCTTTAAGAAAATCTCTGTTTCAGGTATTACTTCCCACAATAATAAATGCTATACTGTGCTTTACTCTGGCCTTGGAAAAATTATGCAGTCCAGGAATTTTGTTTTCTGTACTGCCTTCTTCAGCCTTTTTCTTTCTACTATCCTTAGGTGTCCAGTTCCTTCTTTTTGGTCCAAGGCCTTTATAGTAGCAACCTTATAGGGCTCCAAACAGTGCTATTATTCCTTGTTCCTTACTGGTGGGCCGCCTCTGTCACCTTAATCACTGTTCTCTGCAAGCACCTTGGTCTCATCAAGCTGCCAGCAGTTATTATACACTTTAATAATACAACCCTCCCTCTTCTAGAAACTAGCCCAGGACTCACAGCCCCTTGGGCTTCCTACCACTACTGAGGCCACTGCTAGAAACAAGGATTACAGTACCCACCAGCCCCGACCCCTAACCCAGAATTCTGACTCTTCTGCTTTCCAGAGCTCTTTGCCTTAAAAGGAGGCTTGGAATATGATGAAGAATATGGCTGTGGCATACACAAAGATCTTTCAGCTCAAACATCAGGAAAGACCCACCAAAAGGCTGTAGGTTGTACACAGATTGTAAAGGATGTGGCTTCTAGGGCAGTTTCAAAATAAGTTAGGAAAGCACAAGATGCTTTTGCTTTTGCCATCCTGTTTCTGTTCTCTGAGACCAAAGAAACTGGCCTCCCATGTGACGATTCTATGAAAGCCGCACATCCACTAGGAAATGACCAAAGAGCACTGGCAACTTCCATATTGTAAAGGCGTCCCCTGTACCCAAAGCTCGGGAGTGTAAAGATGCTGCTAAGGAGGGCAAAACACAAATGGTACAAAGAGAAGAACTCATGTCAATGGAAAGTCTGTTTATCCTTAAAGCCACATTCGTAGACTAGACAATTCCAAAATATCCCTTGGCAATCCCTTTTGCAAAGTAATTGGAAAATGCTGTGCCAAGTGATAAAAAGCATTTCAAGTTTCTGCCTAATGTCTGTTATTGTTTTCAAAGCCCTGAATGGCAAAACAAGATTAAAACTAGTTCTGAAATAAACAACAAGTATTTACTGAAGAGCAACTATGAGGCACGCTGCTGGAACTTTGGGGATTTGAAAATGTGTAAGACTGAGCTTACAATTTAGTTGGGGAGATCAGAGGTGTGCACAGCAGAGGTTAAGCTCTAATACAACATGAAAATATCTGAAATGTCAAAAAACACCAGCAACTGTGTCCATCTCAGGGAGTGAGGCTACTATCCTCCAAAGGCAAGTCCTAGCCCCATCAAAACAAAAAAAAAAAAAAATTGCTTCTAGGTAATAATAACACAGATAAAAACAAATCAAAGAGATCACTGTCAATTTAGAAAATGTCCTCTAAAAGGCCCTTGATTTTTGCTTGCCCATTTAGTGAATATTATGTATGCATTAAAGAGATCATTTGCTAGGCTTAATTTATATGCAAAATTCACTAAATACATTCAGAAAATAAGACTAACTTTTTAAATGATGCCTTTTCATTACATGTCTGCAAAATATCAAAATAACTGATCAGTTCAGTCATTTAGTAAAAGAAATGTATGGGATGTATGTGATTGGCATTGGTTACACATAGCAAGCAATGTGATATTTTTTCTATGAAATTGACTTCTTGTAAACTGACAGACGATCTTAATAGAAAATAGTAAGTTGTCTTAACAAAACTTTTCCAAAGAACCAGAATTGCAGAGCTATGTTCAAAGACAAGGAGTAAAGTGTCCCAAGGCGGCCTGTCATTGGTCCTATGGCCTCCTTGGTTGAGTCATTATCCTCTCCTTGCCCCAGTTTTCTCATTTATGAAATGAGATCACTGTGTTAGATGCTCTCTGAGAGTGCTATAATCTGTAACTGTTCCAGGAAAGGAATATCTGGGGTTACTAAGTTGAATACAATTACTTTAATGTTGACAGTCAAACACTTTCCTTCAAAATATCCATAACAAGCCCAATAGTGCATTTTACTTTACTAAAATATACTCTATTTTCTATTATGTAGACTATATAAATGTAAATACACTTTCATTTTAAATACCTAAAGCAACAGCTATATATTAATAAATATGTATTAATATGATATATATTAGCTCTATTAATATATAGTTTTACATATTAAAATTCTAACTTTGAAGAATATTTCCATATATAAGATCATCTTTCTTCTTATTTTTTAGCTGAGTGTACCAAGTTGGTACCAACAAGTATAAATAAAATTTATCACATTGTAATAGAATGAGCATAAAGACTCAAGGTTTTATTTACAATGTTACATGATCTTTTTGGAAATATTTTAAGACAAAGTGTTTTTATAAACTATTAATCCTACTTTAGAAACATATTGTAATTTAGCTTCTAATTTCATGTAATAATACATAATATTTTCAAATCCAAATTCTATATCTTTAAAGTGAAAAAAAGCAAATAAGAAATAAACATTAATCCCACATAAAAATAACCTTTCATTCAAATTAGAAGAAAAATCTCCATTACATAAACATAAAAATGCAGTGATTAAAAGCCATTACATTTATCCTTAGAATTACCAATTATCTGATTTATATTTGTCATCACTTCAATTTATAATAAATTGTTTTTGATACTGTGTTTTCAAATAACGCCTCGAAACATTATTAAATAAATGTAGTTGTTTATTATGCATAAGGTTCAAAGGTTAAAGGCCAGTGGACATTTGTGCCTATAATAACAATCTTGTTCTTAATTTAACAATTCACTGCATGTTCTTAACACATTAAAGGAATGTCAGTATACCAACAATAGGAGTACATACAAGCAGAGCTTAACACTTGGCCAATGTTAGAATGTGATGAGAGGTAACTGATATAGCTGTGGACTGTAAATATGGGAGCTATCATTATTTTGTGATGTATGATAGCTCTTAGAGAGAGTGGTCATCAGTTAAGCACATGAACCACTGGGCAGAGAATATATGTGACACTGTGGGCATGATATACTAATTTTCTAATAGGTGATGGATATTAACTGGTTCACAGATTTAATGAGAACAAAGACAATATGTAGTATATACACATATACAAATAGACACACACACACACATATATATATATGTGTGTATATATATTTTTTTTTTTTTTTTTGAGGCAGGGTCGCACTCTGTTGCCCAGGCTGGAGTGCAGTGGCACAATCCTGGCTCACTGCAACATCCACCTCCCAGGTTCAAGCAATTCTCATGCCTCAGCCTCCTGAGTAGCTGGGATTACAAGCCCACCACCATGCCTGGCTAATTTTTGTATTTTTAGTAGACATGAGATTTCACCATGTTGGCCAGGCTGTTCTCGAACTCCTGACCTCTAATGATCCACCTGCCTCAGCTTCCCAAAGTTCTGGGATTACAGGTGTGAGTCACCCACGCCTGGACCAAATAGGCCTATATATTTAAGTGGAATTGTGATATTAATATATTACAATTGAAAATTTAATTTTGTTTCTACTTTTCAAAATGTTTTGAAATCTACATTTCTTTGTCAATATACAGAGATTGAGCCAAATCACCTCTTAGAGTTCTTATTTGATTTGACAGTCTGCCTTGGCTATCTAGAGACTATAGGCAAGCTGAAACTGTTTGGGGACCAAGAATGAAACAAGCTGTAATTTCCAGTCTGAACCAAAGTTTGAACGTGGTACCAGTAAAAATTCTGACTCAGAAAACCCCTATATATAATACAAGCTCACATGATCAAATTGGGACTTTGCATTTATCTTTGTTTAAGGTCTCCCAGAAGCAGTCCATGAGCTCAAGATTTGAGCACAAATAATTCGTTTGGAAGTAACAGAAGCACTGGAAGGGTATGGAGAAGTGCCACAGGGAAGACAAGGCAGCCTGTAAGAATATGCAGTCAGTGCTACCACTGTGGACCACTGGAGCTCAATCTTGCCAAGGAACTCTGGGAGTCCGTGTAAACTGTATATAAGGATTAGCACATCCATAGAGTGGAGAAACTGGTGTACTTACATACCATCTCTGTCAGTCCATGCAGACTGTGTTAATTCCCTGGCCAGGACTTCAGCAGTCAGAGAAAGCCTTGGAGTAAGAATGCTAGCAGTTAGAAGTCGAGTTATGGTCACTAATCACATGTGCTGTGGTGTTCTAATGCACTCAAAAGCTCCATAAAGAAATAACCCTTAGGCATGCTGGCATCCTCCTGGAAGCCTTTATTTCCTTTTGCCTTGAATGTTGTAAGGTTGTAAGTACCTTCTAATTGGTCTTCTCATGTACCTACTCTCTCCATTTCTATCTCTCCTATGCACCACTGATAAACTAATCTTTCTAAAACCCAGTTCCAATCTGTCATTGCCTTGCTCAGAACCTTCCCATGATTTCCCTTTTGTCTGCAGAAGTCAGTCAAATGGTCAGTCTGGCTCTCTTCAGCCGCATCATGTACAATCCTCCTGCATTTATCTTGCATTCTGGTCAACATGAGCAGTCACTATTCACCTAAACAAATTTTTGTCCTTATTCTTAACTTCCTGTTCAGTTGACAGAATCTAGACTTCCTCATAGTCTATTTCAAAGGGTGCCTACAGTCATCTAAGAAGATGAGTCTTCTTCACATGGGCTTTCCTTCCATACTGTCCCAGCATCTGATTTCCCTTTCTATGCTGGCATTTATTTGGCTTAGCATTGTGTCTACTTATATGCAGCAAATTATATGTCTATTACATACTGCTCTGTGAGATCAAAATCTTTGTTTTAATCACGCTGTATCATTTACCCTACCTGGAACAATCTGGAGCATGCAATAGATGTTCACAAAACACATGGCAAGGGCCAAGTGCAGTGGCTCACACCTGTAATCCCAGCATTTTGGGAAGCCAAGGCAGGGGGAATAACTTTGGGAACTTTGGGAACCCAAGAGTTTGAGACCAGCTTGGGCAACATTGTGAGGCCCCATCTCTACAAAAAATAAAAAATTAGCCAGGTATGGTGCACACCTGTGGTCCCAGCTATTCAGTAGGCTGAGGTGGAATGATCACTTGAGCCTGGGAGGTGGAGGCTACAGTGAATCATGATCACACCACTGCACTCCAGCCTGGGTAATAGAGTGAAACCCTGTCTCTAAAAAAACAAACAAACAAAAAAGCACATAGTGAGCTGACAACTACAAATGTAGGAATGTGCCATGTGTCATAAAAAAAGAACTGAACTTGGAGTCTGGACATCTAAGCTATAGTCATAACTAGGCATATGGCATTGGTATCCACTTAACCGTTCAGTTGCCTCATCATAAAACTGGATAATAAACTTCCTTTTGCTACACATTTCATATAACTAACTCAAGAATCAAATAAATTAATATCCATGAAGTTGCTTCAAGATGTTTAGTGACAGAACATGAGAAGTTACTGGTATCGTAACTTCATGAAGGTACTGTCCTTCAGGTGATAATGGAAATAACACCAGTCTGCTGCTGAAATGCTGTGAGTAATTTTACCAGTAATTGTCCTGATTGTGCTTTCCTCAATTTTGGCTCTCCTTAAAATCAATGCCTGCATGTATAAGTTGACTATCTGGAGAGGGGGTTCAGCATTTGAGTTCAGTTCAGAACGGGGTTAACTGGCCTCATATGGAGATTGAATAAAGAACCTTGACTTCATTAACACCAGGCTTCCACCAGCACAGTCAAACAAGTGTGTGCGTGGGGGTGTGTGTGCATGTGTTTGCATGTATTAAACACAAAAAATGTCTATTAAAACAAAGAAGAATTAAGCCCTTCCTGCTTGTCTATAGTACATACGTAGGTTATTTTCACAGAATGCACTTGTGTATACGTACAGATAAAATACATGCATGTCCTCATCCTCCATTCTAAATGGCATACACCGACTTTACAGTATACTCATACACTGGCATTGACACACCTTTTAAATATTACTAAAAGGCTGCCTTTCTACAGTGTATTAAGCAGCTGCTTGCATATGAGTATCTTGTTGTCCAGAGTGACAGCTGTATTTTCGCCTGTTTTGACATTGAGTCTGATCTGGGTGAATAGCTCATATCCATTAAAGTGCTATTACAACACTGAATGACTGCCAGAATACTTCCTGATCAATTTTAAAAGCCAGCTAGCTGTCATCATCTAATCGCAACAGCAAAAAACAAATCTTTGGGGAATAAAATGAGATTTTTAAACATTTTTAAAGCAGTGTATTAAATATAATCCCTAAAAACTATTTGAATAAGAATTCTAAGCTACAGAAATAGGAAGGTGGAAATAATATTTTCTGCACTCTGAAACCCTTACACTTGCATATTGGCAGGCAATCTCAAATACTCCTTAAATTTACCATTTCGGCAATCACTGAGTTTGAACTCCTGCCATTACATAACTTAATAAAGCAGCACTGAAAACAATCACCACCAAGTGCGATTGTGCTCACCATTAAATGTAGTTCTATAAAATTTAAGACTGAATTCAATCATCTTTCTATCTTTGCTTCAATGGTTGAAATCCAAATGTTCAGGTTTATTTTTTACTTTCCTCAACAGCCAGACAATATGCATATTTTTAAAGCTACAATGCCAGCATTTTAGATTTGCATTTATTAAGCATTGCCAAAGGGAGGTACAACTCACTGAGACAGTTAAGACCACTTGAATCAACAGTTTAATTGCGGAAGTCTGATTCAAAGTTGTAATTCTGCCACTATTAAACGAACAATATCAACAAGTACATAATGTATAAATTGGCATAATCCATTTGGAGGGCAAATATTTTAAGGATGTAGTTTGTCAATATAATTAATCATCTGGGATGGTTTTTCTTAATGGGCAGCACTCAGTTCTTCTCATTTTGGTTTTGGCATTCAGTATTTTCACACCACTATTATGCCAGTAATACTCCCTCACAATTTGGAATGGGCTGTCTTAATTACAGAAGTGAAAAGACCCAACTCCATTTGATCACGAGGTTCAGTGATCCACAGTTCCTTCCAGGACCACGTGCCACAATGTTGAAGAGTCTGAGCAAAAGACTAGAAACGCTAACATTCCAACTCACATTTTTTTTTTTTTTTTTTTTTTAGACGGAGTCTTGCTCTGTCGCCCGGGCTGGAGTGCAGTGGCTGGATCTCAGCTCACTGCAAGCTCCGCCTCCCGGGTTTCCGCCATTCTCCTGCCTCAGCCTCCCGAGTAGCTGGGACTACAGGCGCCCGCCACCTCGCCCGGCTAGTTTTTTGTATTTTTTAGTAGAGACGGGGTTTCACCGTCTTAGCCAGGATGGTCTTGATCTCCTGACCTCGTGATCCGCCCGTCTCGGCCTCCCAAAGTGCTGGGATTACAGGCTTGAGCCCAACTCATATTTTATAGAGTGTGACAAATAATGAATACTACATCATATTTTTAAGCCCCTTCAGAATATAAGTCTCTTTAATAAAAGAGAACTATAATGGAAATACTGGGCTAATTTTTGGAGATTCAAAAGCTCTCCTAAGAAACTGAAACTTATGCTACAAATAGTCTTCTCCAGATTATTAGATGATCCCCTTCACTTTGATCGAAGTCTCCCTTAATTTTTTACTTTAAAAGATTCTCTTCACTTCTTGATTCATTTTTAAATACTAAAATCGATATTATTCTAAGAAACGGACTCTATCCTCTTCCCCACTTAAACAGTCAGTGTTCCCCACTGCATAGAGGAGAAAGGCCCCGTCACTTCACCTGGCATGCCAGTCTTTCCAGCGGTGCTGTGAAAAATGTATCCCTACCCGCCTTACTCCTATGTTCCCTCCTGTCTAGCCGCATCACACAGTCCCCTGTTCTTCCCCAACTCCGGGCTTTTCCTCTACTCTGCCTTTGCTCCTGTTACACCCTCTTACTAAACCACTTTTGATCACTTCCATCTAATCAAACTCCTCAGCTGTCTTCAAAATACCTCCCCCATCGTGGGTGGTGGGAGGGAGAGCATCAGGAAAAAGAGATAATGCACGCTGGGCTTAATACTTAGGTGATGGATTGACAGGTGCAGCAAAATACCATAATACACGTTTACCTATGTAACAAACCTGCACATCCTACACATACACTGGAACTTATATAAAATTAAATTTTAAAATATATATATATATATATATATATCTCCCCCATCACCTCAAAAAAAGTCTCCCCCATCATCTCCTCCATAATATTTTCTTCAACTTTCCCTGTAAGTGTATTTCTTTATTTCTTGGTGTTCCCACTGTACCTGTACACAACTACTACTCCAGGCCAGGTACACATGACTATTTTACCTATTTATCTATCTGCCTATGCTAACTGCCATAGATACTAGGTTCAGATGGGAATTATATAAATATAAATTCCACGGAGTCCAAATATATCCCCAAATGACAAAATTGTCTAACAGCGAAACTCCAGCATGAAAAAGAAAAATAGTAGCAGCAGAATAATGTCTATAGCACTGAGTTTTGTGTTTATTTTGTGGTGGCATTCACTCACTTGTTATTTTTTATCATTCCCACTATTGTTCAAGCTTTTGCCTTGTAAAGTAGAATTATCAAAACCCATCTATCACAGTTTAAAAATAGGGAATAGCTGGGGTTTAGTCACAAAACACAACACAGAAATGACACAGTAAAATGTCAATGAATGACATCAAGGCAGAAATACAGAAAAGATCTCAATGTTTTTTCAAATCCGCATGTTATTTTTAAAGGGAAAGCTACTGTTTATGAGCTGTAAATGTATTTCACACATGGAGACAAAGACTAAGTGTTCCAAAGTCAGAGAGTAAGATTCATGACAGAGACTAAAATGTAACCTACATGATGGTCCAAGGCATGAGGCACTAAGTTTACCCCCTAGAAACTTCTTGAATTTAAAAAAAAAAAGGGATATTTTATGAGTAACTATATGTTAAGTGAAAGTAGTCTAGGTTATATTAGTTTGAAAACTCACTACTATATATGGGATTTTTTTCCTACTTTAAGTTTGACTATACATTGGACATAGGATCATGTGATATACAAAAGAAGATACAGGAAAAGTTTTAACTGAGATCAGCTATTTGTGCCAATTCCCATTTCCATGATATCCAGCCTATTACTCTCAGTACAAGTTAGTTCAGCCTCCCCACGTACTGTTAAAAAATATGTATATTGCTTCTGGGAGATCTACTGCCCCTTGTAAATTCACGTATTAAAGGGTAGCATAGAAGGGAAAGGAATCTATAATAGAGCTGTTTATAGCCAAGTACTAAATCATATGATACAGAAAACAAATGTAGATGGCTTGAAGGGTGGGGGAGAGGCAAATACATTACCTCTCCTCAATGGGCATTCATAAAATAAAATGGGATCCCCAAGCTGCCAAAATTAAGTGGAAGCTGGGCTACAAGAAAATTAAAGACAGAGGGAAAGAGAGAGAGAAATACCAACTTAACCTAATCTGAGTAAGTAGTTTAAGTAAATGAGCCTTTAAAAAATGAAATTCCTTTCTAACAAACTCATTATACCAATATATATTGAGAGAGAGAAAATAAAAGCTTTAGAAAGAAAAGGCTGGAAAATCAGGCCTTTTCTAGCTTTTCCAATGATTCCTATTCCTCCTGATTCAGTGCCCAAGCACGTCTTTCTCTGAACTGCCTTGCTATTTTGCCAAAAGAGAAAACTTATTTTCCATCTATGTAAACTCCTAGAAGAGGAGGGAGCAGGAAGACTACTCAATTCAGCCCAAGAAAAATAGGGCCCTTGTGCCCATCTCCAAGTGTCTGGCAGTGGCCCAATTCCCTGCCAACGCTGGTGGTCCAGGCTACAGGCTATGATCTGACCTAGGAATTAGAAGCGTTTTGCTAACCTCCCTTCACTGGGTCAACTGGAGAAAATGATACACTTACCAGGCAGGAAGGAAGGGCATGAAGCACATCACATCTAACACCACCCCTTTCCCTGAGCTGGCAGATCCTAGAGAGTCCCTGGAATTTAGCTACAAAGGATTAAGCCTTGCTAAACTCTGTAATAAGAGGAACAGCTTCAATGTAACGGGGGAAAAAACGGAAAGGGGTATCCGGGAGAAGGATGAGGAACTCAAGCTCTGAATCCAAGAAGCCAAATCTGTTGTTATTTACATCAAATGTTAATTAACAAAAGCAATAAAAAGGCATACAAAAGACTAGCAATATATTTAAACTAGCTTTCCGATGAATGAGTATACTACAGCTAAGAGACAGATTGTACAGTAGGAGTGAATGAATTGGAAGGAAGAGTAAAAAGGACAGTAAAGTCATTGTTAGGAAGAAGTAAAATCAGACAGGAAAGGTTATAGATTTTGATTCTTCTTTAGCTCTCCACAAAATATGAAAAACCAGCAAAAAGAACACAGTGAACAGAGAGGAATGAAAAAAAAAAAAAGGAAAATCACTTAGCTCATTGTTGTTACTATGTAGACTCCGTTAACATGAGTGACTTCTTCCCAAACCATTCACATGAACCAAAGTTAACTGAATAGCCACTGGATCCAAAACTACGGTAAAGACTGCAGATACAAGGAGGAACCATACAGAGTCCCTGTCCTAAGGTGGCTTACATTTACTGAAGAACAGTTGATGAACATATAATTGCAAGTGAGCAAGGTAAGAGGTACACAGAAAGGTCAAACCAAACTTGAGGTATCTGAGATGTCCCAGAAAGTGGCGTCTATGCTGAGACCTAACAGTTGAATCGGGGCCAGCCAGAAGACTAGGTATGGGAGGACATGCTATGTTTTTGAATTGAATAATGGTCATCTTATGTAAACAATGATTTGAATTTGACATACACCTCTTATTGAGTTACCTAAAATCAACCTGTAATCTTGTTCCTTTTATAGTAGACAAGAGAATAGACTGCTATTAGCAGTGAAGGCCTCAATGAAGAATAGGAAATTAAAACATCTTATTTTAAATAATCAAATTACAAATATCTCTTTTTCAATATTTTGACAATTCCCTATGGAACCTACTTGGCAACTGTGTTAGTTCATTCTCACACTGCTATAAAAGCATATCTGAGACTGGGTAATTTATAAAGAAAAGGGGTTTAGTTGGCTCACAGTTCTGTGAACTGTACAGACTTCTGCTTCTGGGGAGGCCTCAGGAAACTTACAATCATGGCAGGAAGCAAAAGGGAAACAAGCACATCTTCACATGGCTATCAGGAGAGAGAAAGAATTAAGGAGGAAGTGCCACACACTTTTAAACCATCAGATCTAATGAGAATTCACTCGGGATCATGAGAACAGTAAGGAAGAAATCTACCCCATAATCCAAACACCTCCCACCAGATCCCTCACCCAACACTGAGAATTACAATTCAACATGAGATTTGGGTGGGGACACAGAGCCAAACCATACCATAAGCCTATTAAGATCTCCCTGATATTTCCTAGCCTGGCTTGTAGGGGATAACCAGCAAGTTAACACCTGAACTATATCTATGATTGGGAGTAGGGCAGATTAGGAAGAAAGAATTAATACTGATACCTACTGTGTGCTTCATGCTTGGTGTGTTATATGTATTACATATTTAATTCTGGCAACAAGCCAGCAACGCATATACTGATATTCCTTTTTTTTTTTTTTTTCACTGAGGAAGGAGAGTTCAATGTTGTGGGAAGGCAGCAGGATGCTTAGGGTGCGGGCTCCAGCAGGGGCGCACCTTGGCCCTGGTCTTGGGCCAGCAGACGCAGAAGCAGGGAGTGCAGAGCCCGGCAAACAGGTGTGTAGCCTAGGCGGCTTAGATGTAGGTAATCATACATGTCATGGTGGCTGATGGTGCCATCTGAGTGCACAAAGCCAGGGTCGGCATCTAGGAAGTGGGCCCGAGGGTGACCAGCCAGTGCTGCCCGTACCAGGTTATTCACCCGTCGGTTCTTCTCCCGAAGTGGATTGGGATGCTGGCCTCGCGGAAGCAGACCCAGCACCACAACCCGGGCCTGGGGCTGCCGCTCATTCACCAGTTGCACAATGGCCTTGATGCCACCAGTCACCTGCTCTGCTGTGTGTCCGTGGTTGTTGGTGCCCACCCAGACCACCACAATCTTGGGCCGGATGTGTTCCAGCTCCCCATTCTCCAGCCGCCACAGTACATGCTGTGCCCTCACCACCGATGCCAAAGTTAAGTGCATGCAGAGGAGAAAAGAGCTCCCGCCAGATCTCGCACTGGTGCATTAGCCGGACCAAGGAGTCCCCGATGAAGACGACTTCGGGTTCCTTATCTTTGCTGTCAGCCACGAACCGATGGTGCAGGGACATCCAGCGCCCGTCGCCCTGTACGTCCTGCACCGGCGTGGGCTTGCTGGCTGGGTTCTCCTGTCGGCTCATTTTGGCGCCGCAGCTCCCGCGGAGGACGAAGGCCGATACAGGGCGCCGCCTCCTCTCCAGTGACAGAAACCTTCACTTAGGAGGGAGGTGGAATCAGGAACCTTCGCTTCCCCCGCGATGGCCGCGCAGTGGGCTCGCCCGGCGCTTCCGGCTCGGGCCGCGGACTCCCAGGCCGCGCACCGGGCACGGGGTGGGGGGAGGGTGATATTCCCATTTTTAAGATTAGGGCACAAGACTCAGAAACTTAAGAGTGCTTTATCCAAGATCTTACAGTCAGTCAGTAGCAAAGCCAAGACCCAAACCTAGATTTGTCTGATCCCAAAAACTTCCTCAAAATCATTTAAGCCAGCTGCTTTCTACTTTCGAAAATCTCAGGGATCACTGTACCTGTGCAGTAGCAGCCTCCTGTGTTCTCTCCCTCTTTTTTTTTATAAGCTTCTTATTTTAAAATCTATGAAGACACATATGTTACTTTTATTAGAGGGCATGGAGGCTCATTTCAAGAGCACCCTAACAATTTAGATATGCACAAATAGGTTAAGAATAGAATAGTTTAGAGAGCATAGCTATAGGATGTAGTTTAATGGCAAAACTATATCGGATTTATAAATCAGATTTTAAAACCATTATATGGGTATTGTGGTCTATAATATTGAAAAGATCCATTTTCTGCATGTTTGGTGTTTTCTGATTACAAAAGTAATACATTTTCATTATGAAGAGTTTGAAAACTACAGATACACATAAACGAAGTAAAAATTATCCATGATCCCAACATTCAGAATTAGCCTATGTGAACATTTTCATTGGTGTATTTCCATATTCTTAGGTGTGTGTATTGAGATACATGTAATTTTCAAGTAAGATAAAAATTGTGAACAATGTTTTGTAAATAACTATTTTCATTTAACATTATACAGTAAGCATTTCTCTCAATCCCATAGTATTCAAAAACATGATTTTCAATTAATTGAAGGTATCTTATTGTACAGACTCATGCTGCTCAATATGGTAGCCACTAGAGACATGTGATGATTTAAATATATTACTTGGGAGGCCAGGCACAGTGGCTCACACCTGTAATCCCATCACTTCGGGAGGCCAAGGCGGGCAGATCACGAGCTCAGGAGTTTGAGACCAGCTTGGCTAACCTGGAGAAACCCCTTCTCTACTAAAAATACAAAAATTAGCCGGGTGTGGTGGTGGGCGCCCATAATCCCAGCTACTCTGGAGACTGAGGCAGGAGAATTGCTTGAACCCAGGAGGCAGAGGTTGCAGTGAGCCGAGATCATGTCACTGCACTCCAGCCTGGGTGACAGAGCAAGACTCTGTCTTGGGGGGGGAAAATATATGTGTGTATATATACACACACATACACATACATATATACACACATATACATACACATATACACATATACACACACACATATATACACATATATACACATACACACGTATATACACACACATATACATATATTACTAGAATGTGTATTGCTATTGTTCTGTCCAAAACTCCTACCAAGTTACTCTTCTGCCAAAAACAAACTAAAGTGTCTGGTTTTCCTTCAATTTATCCATACTATGAACATCTAAGGGCCACATCAGTGTCCTTTTTTCATCTTTGCACCCCAACATTAGTGGCTGACATACAGTAAATGTTCAATAAGTATTTGCCGAGTTGATCTAAATATATGCCTATGTGAGACCCACTGGATAATAAGGCCAGACTACAGATGGTGGATTTTTGCATGCTCTGTAAATACATGCACAATAAATAAACAAATCTAGGCTCTCAATTGTAATATAGTATTTAAAAATGCAAAAGAATACTCAAGACAAAAGCTCTATCATTATTTTATACCAAAAGCAGGAAAAGATGTTTCCTAAAATCTCAAAACTACTAAAGGATTTTAATGTCTAATATGAAAATGATGTATTCTGAATACTCTTCCCATACACTTTACCAATGCTACATTCAGGTTATTATAAAACTAGAGAATCAATCCACCTTTATAATGCAGTTTTAGAATGTATTAGAATGACAATAATTGTTAACAGCCTACAGATCTATTTCCAGCAGCAGAAAGCATCAACACATGTATGAAAAAAGGTGATTCTGACTCAAAGTCAAATTAGGAAATAAGATACATAGAAGAAATATGGAGATTAGGTCACACCTTCCAATGAAAAAAATATTCATTCCAAAAGTGATGTCATGGGTCAGCATTGAATCCAAGTATAAGGTTAACATTTTGTCTCACTAGAAAAAAATGAATTTGACCTTGTAATATTTATATCACACAAAAAATACTGCAGACAGATTTCTTTCTGAAAGCCTTCAGATTGCTTCTTGTCAAACCGTCTGTGTCAGAGATGTGAAATGTGATCTTAACTGGTAGCCATATTTGATGGTGGCAGCACAGAAGACAGGACTGGGAAAGGTTTTAGTGTGGCCTCTTTTCTTTTTTTTTTTTTTTTAAATTTGTGTTTGCCATTATTTTTGTTATGTCTGCTCAAAGAGTGCAGATGTCTTTGAGGGCAGCTCTCAGGCAGAATTGCTTCTTTTTGTAAAACTGTTAACAGTTTTAGATTAAAAATTTAAAGGCAGTAGATTCTGTCTGAACTCAGAAAGGCAAAGTCACCTACCTCAACTTTTGATAAAGCACAGCAACTCACTGTAAAGCAACCACAGAACAAAAACTTCCAAACATGACACTGGCAAATAAAAAGCTATCATGATTTTGATGAATGTTAATAATAGTAAAATATATTATTTATCCTTTTAAATATTTACAATGAATTAGGGGAAGGAGAGCATTACAAAGTTTTTAAACAGGCACTAATTAAACAATGAGTTGGGTTTTCTTATACAAAAGTAATATTTTTTAATCTCCAAGAATGTATACTTTCTAACAACTTTAGTGGAAATGCCCTGCAGGATAATATTTAAGCAGGTTATATAGACTTTTTCTTCAAAAATCAAAATATATGCTCCAATGTATTTTTCAAGTTATTTCGTATCGACTTGTAACCTCTATCTTCATTATTTTCCCATAGGCAGAAAGTTTATGCCTTATATTTTGTAAACAAAGGTAAATATACCTTTCAAAGGCCAATCACAAGATTCCTCTGACATGGTTAAATATGTAGTAGGTGAGCAGGAGGCTACAGAGAGGCAGCCTGGTGAATAAGGTGGGAAAAGTACAGGGTTTGGGATCTGATAGATGCGGGTTGCAATGTCCAGCCTGTGACTTCCGCCATACCACCTAACCTCCACAAGTCTCCATTTAGTTTCCTCATCAGTGCACTGGGGATGATAATACCTCCCTTGACATGTAGTTTTATGGGATAGCCTTTACAGGTATAAAATACATATCATAATCAATCGTAACAGTTATTGTTCTATTACCACTCCTGCAATTAATATATTGGCTCTTGCTATGAGAACCTAATTGGTAAAAGCATGTTACAGTCAACAACACAAAATATCTTATTTATTATCTAAGTTAATGTTAAATTAAATATATACAAAGACTAAAAGTGCCAAGGGGCTCAGAAGAGAAAGGAACATTAGGGTGCAAATAATTAGGGATGACTTCAGTGGGATGGGACTTGATCTTCGCTTTGAAAAATAGGTGGGATTTAGGAAGTTTAGAGGGACAAGAAGGTGGGTGCACACATGTGAAAGGCATTTTTATGTGAAAATCTCTGGTTACTAAAACCATGTACAGCCCAAACCAAATGTGTCTGTAGGCTGGTTTTGATGCCTGGGCCATAATTTGTGACTCCTAATGTGCAAGAAATACACACATTTGGAGAAAACAAGGAAACTACTCAGGGACTTAGGTGAAGGTAATAGTAAAAATAACTCCCACTTACTGAACAACTGCTATGTGCCAACTGCCCTCTGTGTCTCAATTTCCTCTTCTGTAAAATGGGGATAGTCGTTCTTAATTCAGGGAAATCACCTAGAACATTTCCTAATCTTTGTAGGCATTGAAACACTGGCTTTGATTTTCACGCTGCAGCTGCTGCTGCTGCTCCACTACCAGGCCCTCTGCAAGGCACTTTCCATAAGGAATATCCTCTACTTCTCACGATAATCCTTCAAGCCACATAGCAACAGATTGGAGGCAGTGGTTAGAATAGAATAGAGTTGAACATACAAATGTCGGACCTGGCCAGGCACAGTGGCTCACGCCTGTAATCCCTGCACTTTGGGAGGCTGAGGCAGGTGGATCACCTGAGGTCAGGAGTTCGAGACCAGTCTGGGCAACATGATGAAACCCCGTCTCTACTAAAAATATGAAAAATTACCTGGGCATGGTGGCGTGCACCTGTAATCCCAGCTACTCAGAAGGCTGAGGCAGGAAAATCGCTTGAACCCAGGAGGCAGGGGTTACAGTGATCCGAGATCAAGCCACTGCAATCCAGTCTGGGCAATAAGAGTAAAACTCCATCTCAAAAAAAAAAAGAATGAAAAATGTTGAACTTGATATGGTAAAAGGAATCACTGATGAACAGCTTTAGGCAGACCAATATTTTTTGAAGATTGGGGTGGCAGGAGCAGGCTAGCTGGGAAGCAAAAGAGCCACTGAGATCCTTGCTGTCCAGGCAATGAGATTCTGAGAGGCACTTTGAGGGTTGTAGAAATGGGGTGGAGAGAAAGGGATTCTGATACCAAAAAAATGGGCATGACATAATGTCTTTATGATTCACCACCATTTATCAAATGCTTAAAATGTGCCAAGCAATGTGTTCAACGCTTTTATGCTAATTATATCACTGAATTTTCCCTGCATTACTCTGGGTAGTTACCATTAACATTTGCATTTTTCAGATGAGTAAATTGGGACTAAAGTTTACATCACTTTTCCACGGTAATACAGCTGGCTAGCAGTGGGGCCAGGATTTGAATTCAGATTTGTCTGACCCCAGAACCAGCCCTCTTGGCCTCTACACTGCCAGTTCTCGTATGGCAATATTTATGATGATAAATACACCATCTGGTTGTAAGAATTAATTGATATTGATTTCTTTGTTCTTCAGAATGCATCTCTTTGGTATCTGAAGTTTTACTCTGTACTAGATATTGTCAAGGCATACCCATTTTAAACAAAGAATGCAAATTCTAATTGCCAGTCATCAATATTTTGAAAAATATAATACTGACAAGACATTTCTGTCAAGGTATATACATATCTGTGGTGGTTTTCATGAAAATAAACTTATTCATGAAAATAATGATTGTTCTTCTCCATTGGGTCCAGGTTTGTAATCAGATGGAAAAGAGACTCATATAAAGGCAAAGCAAAAGAAGTTTCTATATGGCAAAATCAAAAAGTTAATTTCATGAAACCAGCTGTTTTAAATGGGGTTGTTTTGAAGGCATTGTTCATATCTATTTAAATAGACCCCAGCCTGACCAAAATGTTAATCTGTCACTTCTAACTGATCCTTTACAAAACCTTAGACCACTGCTTACAAAGGAATGTAGTTTATTACAGTTGTTGCACTCCAAATGAATATTGATTTCAATCTCAGAATGCTATGAAAGGACTTGCATCAATTACACAGTACATCAGAGTCATAATGCAAGTTACCTAGTTCCAATGATGCACACAGCAAATCAATCATTCACTTTCACACACCTTTGACGAGACACCAGCCACCAAGAGCTTCCTTTATCTAAACCTTAAAATAATCCATGCAGTGCAAAGTGGTGATAGAAAAGGAAACCATCACTAGTTCTTTTTTAAAAGCCATAGGCTACTGTCAGAAAGCCATTATAATTACTCCCTTTCAAGTGGGCTGTGTGTTAATACAAATACAAATGAGGGGGTAAAAAAATGAAGCCTTAATGACAGCATTATGAGGGGAGGTTTCTCCTTTACATTATTTATTTATTCAATGGAAAATTATTTGGCAATTATGATAAAGCAACTAGAGGACAATGACTTTCTTTTGAATCACTAATTAAAATGCTGATTGCCCATGGAGTGAGATGTGCAGTTATGGTCAAACAAGAACTTTCATTGTGCTAAACAGCTTGGGCTGACCTGACACCTGGGTGGGGAGGCGAGGTATGAATCAAACACACTTCATTACTAAAATCAGACTCATTTTTATTCAGCAAAATTGTAACAGAATGTTATGAATCTGGGCAAGATAATACTGTAGCCAGTAATCTTAAGAGATTAAAAAGAAAGAAAACCCAAGTTCTAAAATGAATAACCTTATGAAGTCTAAGAGTATATTTGATACATATCAAGTATCTTTTGATGTGAAAGGTTTTTTTTTTTTATAAATTTGCACTTCCTGTGTTCTTAGCTCTCTCTACAAGTTACCTTTATGTGCATACAAACGTCAAAGAAATGTCACCTTCTTAACTCAATATAAATGCTCTTTAAACACAGATGATTTCCCTTCAATAAGGGAAGAAATGTCTTACAATTAATTGTGAAGAGGAAATTGCCTTTCTTATAACCTAATGAATTCAGAGCTTTAAATTTTACTAACTAAAATCATGGTTTTCCCAATAACACTGAAATACTCATCATTTTTGAAAATGAAAAATATATTTCTTATACTTTCAACTTGTTTATATTCTTAAAAATTCAATTAAATTTATAAAGTTAAAGGAGAGTAGGTGCCTTTAACCAGTAACACTCATCATTAGAAAATACATTCTTTTCAAAGATTCAGTCTCTCACAGAAGAATAAATTTTTAGATTTAGATGAGAATTGAGAGCTCATTTACCCCCATCCAATTTGGAAATTTCCTCTATTGTATCTCTCAGAAAGTCCTGCCTCTGCCATGACTTGGAGAAGATGATGTTTATTACCCTGAAAAGACCATCCCACTTTAAACGGTTCTGAAGGTCAGCAAAAAAATGCAAAGGTCAAATTGGACTTCCCACCACTTCTACCCTTGGAGCCCATTCTGCCACTGGAGCATCACAAGATAGATCGATCCCTCTTCCAAATGACACCCTTCAAATATTTTAAGACAGCATTCATGCTTCCTTCAAAGTTTCCACTTTTCCAAACTTATTATCTCTAGTTCTTCCAGCTAGTCCCTTTGTAACTTTGTGTCCACCTCCACAATCCGTCCCTCTTAACAAACTGGAGAAAAAGAAAAAGATACATATTCTAGATATGGTCAAATTATTCAAGAGTAATGGGACCAGTTTCTTTTTTTGTTTGCTTGTTTTTTCTGTTTCTAATTTTTAAAGCCATGACACGACAATGAATCATATTCATCTCACAGTCAACGAAAACATTTAGATCAATTTTATGCAAATGATTTAATAAAAGTACAAATTTTATGAACTTTACATTTATTGCTCCTGGATTTCATTTTCTTTGTCCATTATTAATCCTAATGAAATCTATTTCTGTCTACTTGATGCTATTTAATCTCTCTAAGGCTTAGTTTTTTCATGTATAAAACATTTAGTACAGTAAATTCTAAATAAGCACTAGCTACCATTTAGGGAATATTTCACAAATGAAAAAACTAAGGCACAGAGAGGTTCAGTAATTTTCTCAAGGTCACTCAGGTAATGACAGGGCCAGGCTTTAAGTTTAGACCACCCTTAACTCCCACACCATCAATGACCATTCCTCTTAATTTTCTGACTTGTAAAACATGAACAAATGGGACTGTGATAAACTGCTGAACAGAACCATATTGAAGCAGCATCTCTTTAAAGACCAGACTTCTATTTGATTAATTTATCTCTAGGAGATCATTTGCTCAAAAACCCATAAATCCCTCACCATACAATACATGTATTCACAAAATGCCTACAAGCAGAATATAATTTCTTATTTCTCAGTGACTTGCAAAAACTGAGATACACTAATGCCCTGGGAATTTTTCTACTCTAGGTTCAGTAATCATTTTTTTAAAAAGGAAATGAGGTTAGCTTGGCATCCTGGCTGGCATCTAATGACTACTGTCTTTTCTCAAGAGCGTCAATTCATCCATTTAGTAGTTCCCATCACAGAATATGTCTAATTTTAGGCATCCATTTGTTTCAAAATATCAGGAAATTGGCTCATCTCTCCTCTTTTCTGGATTTTCCAAAGTTTTCCAAGAGTGATTCCACAATCCCAGCTGAAAATTCCATTAGTGCCATGAGATGAATCTGTAGCGATTTAAGGCAGCTAGGGGCTCATTTAGAATCTCTACACTTACTTGAGGTTTTCAGGTTCTTTTAGTTACGGTTGTGCTGCCCTTTCTAATTTGAAAAACCATTATCCTTTACAGAGAAAACAGAAATTAAATAGAATTTAGTAGTGTTTCTTTCTCTGTAGTCATCTTTTAACATTATACCATCTGTTCCAAACAATGCAAATCGGCAAATATTTATGAAACGCCTGGAATGTGCAAATATTTTTTATGAGAATGAAAGGAACACAAAGATGACACAGTGTGCTTAAAAATTAGGAAGGAGGTGGGGCAGAAGGCTGCAAGGGGAGTTACAGAGAAATAAATGGTTAAGTATTTTGTAAAAGAGAAATGAATGCACAGGAGAACAAAAAAAAACTGCTACAGGATCCCATAGAGAAGGTGCCAATTAAGCAATGGGTTAGGTCTCTTTTTTTTTTTTTTTTTTCCTTTTTTTCTGTTTCCATACACAACTTTAAATCTTTTTTCATGGTTCTATATTTTACATGTGTACTCTGAAAACTGGTGTGTGATGCTTTAGACAACCACTCTCCTTTTCTTTTGTTATCAATTATTGTCAGAATTTTATTATTAGAGCCTCCCACATCCACAGGCCATCACTCAATCACCTTTTCATTCATTCATTCATTTATTCCATGAATATTGCTATGTCCACTAAATACCACCCAGTCTTTTACAGTCTTAAGTCATGGAATTACACATATCACATTTTTAGATTATCTACCATGGGCCAATTGCTACAGAGCCACTAGCTCTATATTTAAGGGGCAAAAAAATTTTTCATTTGTATTGTTTAAAAATCTGCTGCATAAATTCTCAGTTACAGTTCTAGCTATATACAGTCTTCACTTGACCAACAAATTCTCCCTTAATTTAGAATTAAGTTGAGAGTATTCAATTATTCCATTGTTTCCTCAATCATTTGAGAGATTGTTTTTTAGGGCAAAGCATCAATTTTTCAGATTTTGGGAGACAATCCGTAGAGATGAAATTCCCCGACATTACTATACCTACACAATGGACAGTTTTACAATCCCAACAATTAAAACATTATTGATTTCAAAAAGTAGCCAAAAACTACTCTTTTCAATTATCTTATCCATACTCAATCTACTCAAATATGTTCTGATACTTCTGGGATTTAAAAATATTACTTAAATACTATTTATATTGTCAAGGTAATAGATGTTTACTGTTCAAACATTTAAAACTATAAAGAAGCAGAAAACAATTACCCACAATTTTACTGCCTGTAGGTAATTTCTTTAGCATTTTAGTGTATTTCCTTCTTGAGAATATGTAGGAGTGTGTATATGAATACACACTTGTCTGTGTATGTATATATATTCTGTGTGTGTATGTGTGAGTACTGCATGTGCATCTATATAATACATAGTGGGTCCTCTGCATTTTTTTAATCTGCTTCTTGCAAAGAGAAAGGTTAGTCCTTACATTGTAAGCCCTTCCCCTTAATCCTTGGGACAAGATTGGCTCACACTCCTTATGCTGTAATTTAGTTTTCTGCTTAAAACCTCTACTTTATACTCAGCATACAGATATCTGACGGTATTAATTCCATCCCCATTATTACTATGGTTTCCAGAGAATTTTCAGGACCTTCATTCACCCCTCCTTTTTGTTAGTCAGTTATTAATTTTAAGTTTTGCTTAGTTTTATTTTCTTCTCTTTACTAGCCCCATATTTCAATTTAAAACCCTCTTGGTCCTAACAACAAGCCACCCATGAAGGTCATTCTTCCCAGTCCTGAAAACTTGAAAAACAGAAGAAGATAGTTCATCTCAAACCTTGTAAGTTAGAATCTAGAACTTCAGAGATACATTCTCAAGCCTTTCTAACCATCTCACTCCTAAATACATTGATCAGCAGAACCGGTAGCACCCCCGGCTTCAAAGAGATTTAACAGACCAGTCATTAATTCTCATATTCTTACTCCAAGAATGTAGTCTATATTTCATAAAGCCATTTCTGATCTACATACAACCTCCTGCCACTTCCCAAGAGAGACTACTGCCAGTATCTGGAGTGTACCGAGTAAGAGTACTCTGCAACTCAGCACCTGTGAATCCTCCTCACTGCTGGGCACAGTACAGGGCAGTGCTTCCTCTGAAGGCCCAGCTCATGCTCCAAGGGAGTCTCCCACATCTGCTGTGCAGCTTTGGTGAGGCAGAGGTACCTCTTCTCTTTCCATGTGGAATCAAGTTCCTATGCTCACCAACCTCTTGATACTGGTTTATAATTTCCCGCTGATGTTCTTTTCTTCTTGGAATGTTTATTCCATTCATTTTGCCCTCATCAAAAAATAATCTAAGAAGTAATGTTACTACCCAGGTACCTAAAACAAGCAAACCTTCTCTTTCCACAGTTCAACAAATTTATTTACTAAAAAGAATAAATATGACTTGTTATTTTAATATACTAAGTTTTCACTATGTGTCATTTAGTCATTTACGATATGTCATATATCACATTGCAAAGACTATATTCATAATTATTTTCATAAAAGGATGTGATCATTATCTGAAGATTAGTTCAAATGAATGGTATAATATTTTATTACAATTGTAGCATTTGAGTAGCTTATTTTATATTGAGGATACTAATTAGACATGTATCTCTACAACTTTAGCAGGAACAAAAAACAAATTTATATTTCTCTACAATTATTTATATATTTTTCATACTAAAAGCATATTATGAAATAGAATCCTTGAACAAATAGTATACTCGATAAATAAACAATTCCCTTCATTATCTGTGTCTCTGCCATAAAAATGCATCTTAGCATCCTCCCCAAATTACGTGACAAAGTAACATTTTAATATTAGCTAAAAATTAACATATTTTTCTTTGCCTTTTCTAAACAGATTATGGGAATAATTTTTTAAATATGCTTTTCTGATTTGAGTAATACCTTATGGGAAGTAAGGAGTAAGGTCAGCTCTACTGATCCTGCACTTAAGATGTTTTAAATTTTTTTTGTTGTTCACTTGGACATATATAGAAAAATGGAAATAGTTTTCTTTCTTTATTCAGCTTATTTTATTGTGACATTTCCATGTTGTTACTGACATGAAAAGAAAATGACAAAAATTCTGGAGAGCAGTTTGACAATATTTATCCAAATTTAAATGCATACTCCACCTCTCTAATTTATCCTAACAAATCTAGTAACTGACACATACACAAATGCAAAAAGATATCCACATCATTGTTTATAAAAACAAAATATTGAAATCAGGTTAAACATCCATTAATAAAGAACTGCTTACATAAAATAATATGCAGTTAAACAGTGTGCAACTATAGAAAATGTTGATGTAAAGATTTCTAAAATACGTTATTAATTTTTTAAAAGCATAGTAAGATCAACATGTACAGTAAAATGTATTTTAAATGCATGGATGTATAAAAAGTTTATAAGATTATCACCAAATTTTTTTAAATGTTTATATTTCTGTGAAGTGGGATGACAGGCTTTTGTCTTTAAATTTCTGTACACTGCGTGGCATACAATAAGTATGTATTACATTTAAAATCAAAAAAGGGAGATAGTAGAACTATCCAAAATGTAAATTTCCCTTTAAATTCATTATCTTAAATTAATGGAGCCAAAACACATGATTCCAAATTCCATTTAAGACTTTTTCTTTTAATAGAAATGCTAAGTCTGGATCATTTTAAAACATTTATAAGAGAATCTGACATAAACCTTTAATAACTAGAAAAATAGACAAGACAACCTCTAGGGATAAAGAGCTCCACGTATTTATGAAGTAACAGCCAACATTCTCATTTGTTGTATGATGAAACCATCTAATCTGATCTGTATGTATTCTTTGGGTATGGAGAAACTGAGTGAAGAGTCTAATACTTTTTCTAACTTACTTCACTCATTGAATCAGTATATCTTATTAGCAAGCAGACAAAGGTCCAGTGGAGTTGACTTCGAATGTGCTAGCCCACAAGGGTATGGACAATTTTCAGTCAGAAAATCCATCTATTCCCACTGCTTTCTCAGTTCCCAAGAACACTCAAATTCCACTAATCATGATACTAATCAACAGATCTGAACAGTGAATTCTCTTTCATGCTTTGCCACTGTTCATACATAAACATGTTAATCAAAAGATATGACTTTGGGCCAGGCGCAGTGGCTCACGCCTGTAATCCTAGCACTTTGGGAGGCTGAGGCGGGTGGAATGCCTGAGCTCAGGAGTTCAAGACCAGCCTGGGGAACATGGTGAAACCTCATCTCTACTAAAAATACAAAAAATTAGCCAGGCATGGTGGTGGGCACCTGTAATCCCAGCTACTTGGGAGGCTGAAGCAGGAAAATGTCTTGAACCCAGGAGGCAGAGGTTGCAGTGAGCCGAGATTACGCCACTGTGCTCCAGCCTGGGCGAGAGAGCGAGACTCCATCTCAAAAAAAAAAAAAAGATATGACTTTGAGGCCGAAAACATTATGTACTTTTCCTGATACCATTTAGTTTGAAGATTCTCATGGGGTCTAAATCTGAAAAGTGAATCTCTAAGTTAAAAGACAGAAAACAAAAATCATGGTTCCTGCTATTTAGCAAGTTAATAGTTCTCTTTAAACTTTGGTTACATGCACCAATACATGCCTTCATTGCAATAATCAGCCAATATTAGAAATTGAATATCTGAAGTAGATAGCAACTAAAAACTTTGTTTTGTGCAAGTAGGGGTCTCAATTCTCTTCCACTCTACACCCCTACCACTTGAGAAAAAAAGTTAAAACCTATAATAAGTGTGATAAAACTCACAGTGCTCTTACATCATTAGTGAAATTATAAGGGATAGGGCAAGGCTGTTTTTAATTGTTCTGTGCAGAGGCCTGGATGCTGGAGGGAGGACGCAGGTTGGAGAGAGGAAGGTCAGTAAAGGCAGGTACAGCCCCAGGTCTCACTCAACCTGAGAAGCACCACTTCTATCTGTTCTACATGCTGGACTCCTGTGTATGATTTTATTTGGAGAAACAGGCCTATTGCTAAGGGGGGAAAGGAAGAAGAAGAAAAAAGAAAGAAAAGAAAAAATCTTTGAGGTAAAAAAGCACATGAACCCTGGCCTTTCTAACTGAGAAACCTGAATTTTTCATTCATGTCTGCCACAAACCAAGAGTACACCTTGGGCAGGCCATCTCAATTCTCACAGCCTACAATTAGAAGCAACACTGAAGTGGAGGAAAAGGCACCAAAAGCAAATATAAGGAAGGGAAGAACATATCTGGTTTATAATTAAATTATTTTCTAAGCATAAGTAGGACATAAAGACTAAAGGCAATGGAAAAACAAGTAGGAAAAGCAGGACTCTGCTTTAGAAATTGCTCATTTCTCATGAATTACAGCAGGTCCTCCAACAATGTCATTTTGTTCAACCTCATTTCCTTATAATATTGATGAGGGAGAAACAAAACAAAACTGATTTCTAGCCAGGGCCACTGTCTGTGTGGAGTTTGCAACGTTCTCCACAAGTCTTTGTGGGTTTTCTCCAGGTTCTCTGATTTCCTTCCATATCCCAAGGCTACGCACATTAAGTGACCTGCTGGTAAGTCTACATTGTCTCAGTCTGAGTGAGTGTGGGTGTGTGAATGTACCCTGTGATGGGATCATGTCCTCTCCAGGGCTGGTCTCCACATTGTACCCTGAGGGGAGCTGCCAGGATAGGCTCTGGCTACTTATAACCCTGAATTTGAATAAGCGGGTTAGGAAATGAATGGATACAAATTATTGTCAAATAAAAATTAAAAAGTATACAAATGCATGGCGAAAAATGATGCAGTGTAAAAGTGCTCAATGTGCCACCATATTGGTTATTGTTTGTTTTTGAACTCCATGACGGTTCAAAGTGCTTCTTACAATGTTCACTTTTGCAAACATCTATTCCTCGATTTAACCCACCACCACAGTAACTACCATTACTCACATATTCAACAAAAGTTGCATAAATAATTATTAGTCTTTCTTAAATGTATTTAGAGCTCACATCTATGTCAATGTTTTTCTTTTTCTTTTTTTTCTTTTTTTTTTTTTTTTTTTGAGACAGGGTCTAGCTCTGTCACTCACCCAAGCTGGAGTACAGTGGCATGATCCTAGCTCACTGCAGCCTCAAACTCCTGAACACAAGCAATCCCCCCCACTTCAGCCTCCCGAGTAGCTGGGACTACAGGTGCATGCCACTACTCCCAGTTATTCTTTTTTTTTTGTCCAGGCTGGTCTTGAAAGTCCTGATCCCAAGTGATTCTCCCTCCTTGGCCTCCCAAAGCACTGAAATTATAGGCATGAGCCACTATGCCCAACCTACTTCAATGTTTAATATTAGAAGAGCTTGCAGTCTTTATTTAGAAGCTTGGTGATGTTTCTGCAACCAGAAATATCTCGTAGGAACTTAATTCTTATTTACACCAATTTCATATCAATTAGCCTATCATAAAATTGTTATCATTATATGTCATTTTGCTTACAGCTTCCAACAATGTATCAATGACATTAAGTGAGGGCTTATTGTATTTGTAAGTATGTACCTTCTTAAATAGATTGGCTCAAAGTTAGTCTGAAGGCTGTCTTGTCCACTTCTCACTTTGACTGCTGAAACTATAAACGTTGGTACTTTTAGAACGCTACTGCCAAATATAATAGGTATGCAGTTACATTTCAATGAAAAAGAGGATCTCTCACAACCTATCCCCCTGGTTATGACCTACATCTGTAGGGACGTTCTCCACCCTGGATGTAAACAGAGAGGTTCATGCTAACCATGCAACATCTCCTTCATCCAGAGTTTAGGGTATAGCCAGTAGAATAAATGTTGAGGTAATTAATTAAACTGGCTGTTTGATGAGATGATAACATTTTATTTATTGGACTCTAAAATTTTATTGAATGTCTACTGTTTGCCTGACACTGTTCCATGCATTATCTCATTGCCTCATCCAATCCACACAGTACAATTATTATCCCCATTCTCTGAGGAAGTAACTGAATCGTGGAACGAATGCAATGAATCTTAAAGATTACACTGTCCAGTGCCTTTATTTTATGGTGGAGGAAAATGAGCCAAGGGGTTACTTAGTGTCAGAACCAGCACTAGACTATGGTTGTCCTTTGCGCCTGCTTGGTCTTGGAGGTTTGGGGCTCTGGAGTTAGACAGAAAGTATTTACATACCTGCTTTGGCACTCACCAACCATGTGTTATTGGGCCCGTTATGTGATCTCTCTAAACCTTGGTTCCTCACCTTTATAATGAAGAAAAAGTGGTACTATGGCCTTGGACTTAGTGAGACGGAAAAGATAAGGGTGTGAAACACTTAGCATCTTGCCTGGCATAAAACTCTTGGTGAAAAAACAAGACTCTAGTACGACTCCTACCACTATTTATGCTACTGCTCATGCTTCCATTACACCAGCACCAGTATTAATGTCAATATTGTTGCCACTGTCATCATTACTACATTAGGCTCTTCTTCCAAACAGATGCCTAAAGATGCTCTCTACCTCACCATCATTGATTGTAATCACTCTCCCTCCTGAAATCAGCCTTTCCATCTCCCCATATCAATCCAAACTTTGCACTGAGGCCCAAATCAAGACACAATTCTCTCAAGAAGCTGACCCTCAACTGTTAGAGCCCACATTGGTCCCCTAATCTGCTTTCCATATTACTGGATGCTTGCATTGGTGTTTAAAACTGTGATGTCTTTTGGTTTTATTTAATTTATTCTTATTCCCCAGTGAGGTGGCTTGCTCTTCCAGGAAAGAAGCTGTCATTCACATTTCTTTTATTATCATTTACTTTTTCTAATACAGTGAGGAGCTCATAGTCAGCCCTCAAGAAATACTTGCTAGATTGAAAATAGAGTCTCTTCTCAACCTATAAACAAGATTCTTTCCACGTTGTTATCCAGTCTGGGTCTGGACTCACATACTATACTATCCTATAACAGTCACATTTTAAAACAATGTGATGCTAAATTAAGGTACAGTGGCATCAGATCTTCACAGATTTCACTTGAGAAGGTAGCATGTTGCAAAATAAGTTTCCCTATCAAAATTTGACACAAGCACAGGTATAAATTCCTAAGGCCAGACTGACCATAACACTGACATACAGCTCATAAATTGCTGACCACAGTGGTCAGTCTATTACCTTTGCTAAGTTATTGAGTTTCTCAAATTTCATAATGTTCAAAGATTTTCTGTACATCCAAGGCCTACGCAATAAATAAATCGCATGCCCATTCTGTGGGAAGTAGAATCTTACCTAACGTTCATTTCTTATATTTCCTATAAAACCCTCAAAATTACAAAGACTATAACTTTCATGTGCTACAATTTTAAACTTAAAAATTATAAGTCCTCATTCTTTATACTCTTTCAGAATGTGAATGTCTGTCTAGCTTTTGTGTACGTGTCATTCTCTAGTGTCTTTTTAAATTTCATGATTTCACGTTCTCTTTGACCTTTGACTAACACTCCTACAACCAGTCTCTGCTCAGAGATAATCACTGTTATCAAGTTGGCATGTACTCCCCTATAGCTTCTTTATATAAATTCACAAATATATATTCTTACCTATAGAAAATATACTGTATTCTTTTGTGACTTTTTTGTTTAGCATAAACAGTGTCATATTGTATATGTCACTCTATAACTTGCTTTTTTATCCTTCAAGAAATGGTGCTGGGGATAAATTTCCTTGTCAGTAAAATAACACATGTAGTTCTTTTTTTTTTAACTATGCAGATTTCCACAATTTGTTTAACCAGTTCTCCATCAATGAACATTTAGGCTGTTTCTCTTTCTTGCTTTTATAAATAATGGTGCAGTAATAGTCTCTGGTAGTGTTTCTCTATCATTCTTAGCATTTTATTAGGAATTATTTTAATTAAGCATACATCCTAATTACATACAATTCCTTGGTAAACAATATGATACAGGATTTTTTTTTTCTTATTTAACTGGAATAAATTTTAACTATGGCTTTCATCTATGTTAATATTAAATTTAGAGCTCTATCCTCACACCAGAACAGGAGTTGGCAACCCTGGCCAATCTCACTCATTGCCTGTTTTTGGAAATAAAGTTTTATTGGAACACAGCCACACTCATTCTTTTACATATTGTCTTTGACTACTCGGAGCTAAGTGGCTGTGACAGAGACCATATGGTCCTCAAAGCCAGAAATATTTACTATCTGTCCCCTTTCCAAAATATTAATACTTTTCCAACCCCTATACTAGAACATGAAACATTCTTCCTCTGACATTTTTCTTTTGTTTGTACAAACTGTAAGTTAAAGGGTATCTTTATATTTTAAGTGTAAAGCATGTAGTAGCACTTGCTTCTAAAAACCAAACAAAAATTTCACATCTGCAGAACAAAACAATATCTCTTTTGAATTCCACAACCGAAACTATGCAGTATAAAGCCATATCTGCTTTGGATCCTTCATAACTTTTGAAAATACTTAGTAATTTAATTAAATTAGAAATTTCCCTTTAAAATAGGAAGTTATCCCTCAGCCTGACTGCTGATTTAGGTCACCATTTTGAAAACATATATATACATTATTTTTAAATGATGTACCTGCTATAGCCTAATAGTATTTCATAATATTTGAGATATGGAACAAAATTACAGAATTAGGCAACGAGGGAGCTAAGTCAAGTGACTCGTGCTTCTAGGCTTCCCTGCACCGTGTGGCATCCAGGATGCTTGCGCCAGGTGCTACTAAGACCCTTCCCAGTCCTCACATTCTGTGGCTCCTACAATCCACACTTAAAAAGGGGTACTTATAGTAGGAACCTTGTTTATTTAAATTAACACTTAAAATTATGACAACATTCACTGACAAGCTCTATTATCAAATGTTGCCAGTGACTGTGACATCTACGTTAAAGTTGGAAAATGGTGCTAACACATAACAAAAAAGTCATAATTTAAGCTTACTCTATGCTCATGTACAATAAACTAGTGTTTACAAAGTTAATCACTAATAGATTCTACACTTATTTAAAATAATACAAGGAGACCCAAAACATGCATAGATGAATTTGCTCCTATTAGAATATTATAAATGTTCTGATTCTTTTAAACTTGGCTTGCCAGGTTGTGTTATGCTTGCAGGGAAAAGGAAGAATGCTTCCAGCCATTGCCCGACATAAATGTTTTTTTCAACATTTCTCATTATGAAACATTATGGAAGGTATAAAGAGGGTCCCAACAGTTACATCAAGCAATGAATTCCCATTTTGTTCTCCCCTACCAAGAGAAAGAACAGAGAAATGAGTCCACCCATTACGTTTGGTCAAAAATAATGGTACTAATAATCACTTATCAATTATTTGCTGATTGACAGTTGGCAGACTTTTTAAGCTTTTTAGATGTGTTTAGTGACCAGATTGCTTAGCCTCTTAGAAGGCCAGGCTGTGGGCCGGGCGCGGTGACTCATGCCTATAATTCTAGCACTTCAGTAGGTCGAGGTGTGCGGATCGTGAGGTCAGGAGATCGAGACCATCCTGGCTAACACAGTGAAACCCCGTCTCCACTAAAAATACAAAAAAATTAGCCGGGTACCTGTAGTCCCAGCTACTCGGGAGGCTGAGGCAGGAGAATGGCATGAACCCGGGAGGCGGAGCTTGCAGTGAGCCCAGATTGAGCCACTGTGCTCCAGCCTGGGCGACAGAGCGAGACTCCGTCTCAAAAAAAAAAAAAGAAAAATACAACAAAAGAAACCCACCAGGCTGTGATAACCCATAGCTTCTCCTCCCCCTGCCAATTACTCACCAAAAAATTAGCACGATAATTTGTTGGTAGTGCTGTAGTTGTGTGGAAAGAATATGGAAGAGGGGTGGAGAAATAAATGCTTTTCTCTACCAGTCTTAAGTCCAGGGTGGATGCAGGACCCAGTTTGCCCAGAACAGCCAGCTTTACACCAGGTTGTCCTACTGTTATGATAAATAGCCCCCACTTTCCCCTCAAAATGTCCCAGGCAGAACCACAAATGATGTGATCACTCTCTCTAGGCCCAGCCTTTCTCCCTTCAGCTTTGCCTCCTCTAGTGCCTCCTCTTTATCTTTACTTTGAGAGTCCTGATTAGGAAGGTTCTGAAGGGAGAAGCAGGGAAGCACTGGTTTGGAAAAATCAATAGAGCCGGAGACAAGTAGGCTCCAGAGATCCAGAGAGCAAGAAGAGATGAAGGAAGTGGTCAGTGTGCCAACTCAGGGGAGGAGGCCGAGGTCAATGTCAATGGCTCCCTGCCTTCTGGTCAGCCAGCTGGCTCATGGGGAGGGAGTTACATGCTTCCAAGTTTGGCTGTTGAGGTTTAAGTCTTAGGGGCAGAGTTTCCGTGGAAGGATCGTTGTCGTAATCATAAGGACACAGGTCAGTATCATGAGGACAGGTTACAGGAAAAACTGAAAAGAACATCCTTGTTCAAAGGTCTAAAGTGAGACTGAAGACTCGCAAGTGCTATCATGAAAGCTGACATTTAAAAAAATGAGGAAAGCTCTCTGAATCCTTAGGACCCAACCACCAAGTAATGTCCAAGGAACAGTAGCTTTAATTAACAACTTTGAGACTTCCACTGCCTGTAAATTTGGAACAACTCCCCTCTTCAACCCCAGTTTACCTCTAAAGTGTTTCCACTATTTTCCAGCACAGATTATTTCAGAGTGAGTTTCCTCTAGAAGGACGCCTTCCCTAGGTGGAAAATGTCGGCTGCTTGGGGTTCCAGCTTGGGGTTCAGGGACTGGGGACCCAACTCTTAAGCCCACCTCTCAGATTGTTAGCTGAGTACTGGGCAGCTGAAGGACTATGACATGATATGACTTGTGCTCCCAAGAAACTACATAGACGCACTAAGTAATCACAGAATAACAATGTAGTCACGTGCCACATGACATTTTCAGTCAAAGGCAGAGCACATATATGTAAATGGTCCCCTAAGATTATAATGGGGTTGAAAAAAATTCCTATCACCTAGTGTCGGTGTAGCTATCATCATACCACGTTACTCACATGTTTATGGTAATGATGGTGTAAACCAAGCTTGTCCAACCCTTGGCCCACATAATATTTGATATATGCATAGTGTGTAATATTTGATAATGATAATGAATGACTAAGTTACTGGTTTAGGCATTCTTACACTATATTTCTCATAATTATTTTAGAGTATACTCCATCTACTCACAAAAAAAGGTTAACTATAAAACAGCCTCAGGCAGGTCCTTCAGGAGGTATCCAAAAGAAGACACTGCTATCATAGGAGATGACAGCTCCAAGCATGTTATTACCCCGAAGACCTTCCAGTGGGACAAGATGTGAAGGTGGAAGATGGTGATATCAGTGACCTTGATACTGTATAGTCCTAGGCTAATGTGAGGGTTTGTGTCTTAGTTTTTAGTAAAAGAGTTTTAAAACTGAAAACAAAAGAAAACTTTTTACAATAGAAAGAAGCTTATGGAATACAGGTAAAGAAAATATATTTTTATATATCTGTACAACGTATTTATGTTTTAAGCTGTTATTACAAAAGAGTCAAAAGTTTTTAAAAATCAAAAGTTTATAAAGTAAAATAGTTATAGTAAGCTAAAGTTATTATTGAAGAAAAATATTTTTAAAATAAATTTAGTGTAGCCTAAGTGAACAGTGTGTTTATAAAGTCTAGAGTAGTGCACAGTAACGCCCTAGGCCTTCACATTCACTCAGCACTCACTCACTGACTCACCCAGGGCAACTTCTAGTTCTGCAAGCTCCATTCACAGTAAGTGCCCTATACAGGGGTACCATTTCTCATCTGTTTTCTATATTTTTGCTGGACCTTTTCTATGTTTAGATACACAAATACTTACCATTGTGTTACAACTGCCTACAATATTCAGTACAATAACATGCTGTACAGTTTTGTAGGCTTTGAGAAATAGGTTACACTATATAGCCTACTGTGTAGCAGGCTATATCACCTAGGTTTATGTAAATGTACTCTATGATGTTCGCACAATGACAAAGTAGCCTAATGATGCATTTCTTAAAATGTATCCCCGTGATTAAGCAACACATACTGTACTAAAAATTATTATTATAGTTGTTGCATAGCTAATATTTGAGTGCTCTCTACATGTCAGGCTCTGTTCTAAATGCTTCACACTAACTATTAATAGTTCATTTAATCTTAACACACCCTAATAATGATGGCATAACTCCCATTTTACAGATGAGAAAACTGCGGTTAACTAATTTGCCCTAAGTCACATGTTAATAGGTGCTATAACCAGGATTCAAATCAGTGTAACGAGACTCCAGACCCTACCCACTCAACCACTTTACTACAATACCTTTCTTATATCAAACTCTTCTGAAATTCCAGGGTAAGTATGGTCTTAGAACCAGTTTTGATGCTCAACTTTAAAAGACTAGAATATCAAACTGCCTTAACCCAAAATAAGTCCAGGGAATCACACACACTATTCTTGAATTTCTCCCTTGAAAATTAAAATTAAAACGTAAAGGACAATGCTTTGTACTTTCCCCTATTCCTGTGAATCACATAACAATCTTAAATCATTCAACTGTTGCAAAGCTTGCACTGTGAAAATCTTACTTGGATTCCTTCTAAACCAAAATAACCTTCCAAAATATTCAGGGAAGATAACTCATGATGGTGTTATAGTCCTTTCTGAATGCTTCATTTAGACACCTACCAGAGATCCCTTCATGGACACAGAAAAAAAAATCTTAAACCGTCTCTATTTGATTGTGCTTGCCTAGGGCATTAAGTCCAATCCACCATGTCTCACCTCAGTAACTCAACACAGACTAGAAAATTCTTACAGTCAGCTTTCCCAAGGGATTTGTTAAGTTTCACATGCATTTAGTTGTGCAGTTGGCCTGCTTAAATTGATAAACTTGTAGCTAAATTCTTTCTGCAGCAATGGGCTGTTGGGCTTTTTTTTTTTTTTTTTTTTTTTTTTATCAACAAGAGAGTAAATACTGCAAAAGAAGCTGTTACTATGTGTTAGTGTTACCCATTAGTTTTTAGCATAATTGAGCTTACATTCCAATTTCTCAGTAACTGATAAGTGTTCATTTTTTGGATGCAGTTAAAGGGTGAAAGGGATTAAAAAGGGCTAACACTGAAATATAATTATAGCAAGAAAGGTGAGGAAATGTTTGTCTTCAATTCTGCAAAAAATAAAACAAAAATTATGAATGAAATCATCATTTGTATTAAAACTCTCAAGTTGCTATAATGCATGCCTAGACAGGGAGACTCTCAATGATCTGCCCCATGGAGATGCTCTAGCCTAACCCACGCAATAATATGCAGAGAGCATGAATGACTTCCCCAAGGTCATAAACCCCAACAACAACAAAGTTGGGATTAGATCACTGGTCTCCTAACTCTGCAATTAGAGCTCTTTCAAACATACCATCCTACCTGTAGAACATCTGCATCTGAAATCCTGTTTCATCCTAAACCTGAACATCTATTAAATCAACACATTACAGTCATTCAGATCATCATTCATTCCCAATTTGTTACCATCAATACTACAGTTATCAGAATTTGTGGAAGCCACCTATTTCTTTCAGTCTCCAGGTATCAGTAAGTCCTATTATTTACTTTTATATCCTATGTTTCACAACTCAAAAGCCTATCAGAAATCTCTGGCTTCAGACTTCCACCTTCTCTAATTCTGTAGGGCACAGGGCCACTTCGCTGTCTGAAAAAAGCAGGCTCCTTGATTTGACTCCATCTCTAACATATTGTATTTGTTTATTTGCAACTTGACAGGATCCTACAAACAACCATAAGAATTCCCTTCCCTGAATAATTTTTATTCCTGTTCTCAAAAGCCATCAATGGCTCCCAACTGCCTCTTGAATCAAATGAAAAGTCCTATCCAAATCTCTACACCTAAGTGTCTTCATCGCCATCCAATACGTTTATTCAGCAAGTATTTGTTGAGTAATCATTGTGTGCCTAGTTACATGCTAGGCTCTGCAGGAAATTATGAGACGTATGACATAGTCCCTGCTCTTATGGATCTTAACTATCAATGTGAAGAAACAAAACATGCACACAAACATTTTTATAGCAAAACAAGGCTAGATAAGTCTAAGTACCCAGAGAAGTGAGCGAAACACACAAGTAAAATATTACTGGAAGACAATGTGTTTATGTGTGAGGTTTCATGAGTTATACATGACATGAGCTGAGGCTTGCTCCAGAAATGTACAAAACTGTACATTCTCCAGGGTCAGAATTAGCATCCTCTAAATTCAGAGACTCAGTCAGAATTAGCATCCTCTAAATTCAGAGACTTCTGTGACCACTCTGCCTGGAGTAGAGCCTTCCTATGATTAGTTGTCAGAAATTAGAGTAGGAAGGAGGTGAGGCAAGGGAACAGTGATTCTTTAGGCACAGGCTGAGGAATCTGGATTTCATCCTCATACAAAAGGGAGGAAAAGAGATTACTAAATGAGAATGGAGCAAGAAGAAAATGATTATTTACGTAGCAGGAATATTCAGGCTAGAGTTCTAGGTAGGGACTTACTATACCAACACTATCATTAGGAGATAAGGTCACTATCACGAGTGTGCGCAGATGGAAGAAGAAAAGAAAGAACAGGCTGAAGAGGTATCCTGAAGGAACACTGCTAACCATAACTGCAAGGTACATGCTAAGGTAATAAAAGAATGAAGAGATTGTTGATAAAAAATAATGGATAATGAAGCCAGGAAAGGAGAGAGTGGTGAGTGTGAGGTGACAGCAGGGCATGTAAGCTCCATAGGAAAATTGGAGACTCAGATCACCTAAATTTCAGGTGAAAAAGAAGGACGTGCTCTAGATTCATAAGATACTAACAAAAAAGTGATGGCAAGAGATGTGTCCCCCAAAGCCCATGCCTTTTTCCTCAGAGGCACCCAACTACATCACCTTTCTCGGGCTCTTGAATGGAGATGGGGACACAAGACAGAGTTCTGGTCAGTAGAATGTGGGTAGCCAAGCCCCATATATACCTCCCACAGATTATCCTCCATTTTCTGTCCATTTCACCAGCTGGATGAAAGAGGTTCTTAGAACCTACAGGAAGACTCCTAGAACCTAGAATGTAACTATTACAAACCTGCATCCCTAGATAACTGCGTAGAATAGAGAAACATACACACACAGATTCCCATCGGATCTGATGTAAAAAAGTAACCTTTTATTAAGACACCGACACTTGGCACTGATTGTTACAGCAGTTAGCCTACTCTAGTATAGCTGCTTTTCCAAAAGAAATGTATGTCCTAAAAATACTGAGCTTTTCCAGCAAACCTTATTGTCTTCTACAATAGTCTGCCTGCTCCCTCTGTATTTTCATTTCATTCTTGCTTCCTAGAATGATTTTCCCCACATTAATCCTTGTCCTTCCTGGCCTTAATATTTTTGCATAAGTTTTACATCCTGTATTAAAACAGACTTACCCCAGCTGACAAGAGTCACTGCAATAATTTTCCCAACTCCACAGCACTTGTGCAAATATCTCTATCCATCTGTAACTGGTTATGACTTATGTTTTTATGTTTATTTTATCTGTTATCATGTATCTCCATTTATATTTGTTCCATTAGATTATAAACTCAATATGAACAAAGATTGTGTTTCCTATTTCCTTTGTAATTTCCTACATGCCTCATATATTGCCCTACACTGTCAGTGCTTCATAAACCCAACTAATTGAAGTTCAAACTTCTACTCATATACTTGCACCAGATGCATAACAACTCACAAAATCTGTGTCTATAATATAAATACATGCAGAGTCCTACAGTGGCACCCTGGTTTATCCAGCACATCAGGGAGTGAGCTGACACACAGAGTTAATCTTTGCCATCAAATATAATGCAGTATGGAGAAACACGGTGGCTAAACAACCTGCCACACTTAGTCAGCATTTGAGCCTGAAATACTCTCTAGTAAATCACATTTTGGCAACAGTCATTAAAACAGGTCTCTACTAGACTTAGTAGCAAGCAAGTTCAAAGTGATCAAAATAAGTTTACACTTGTGTGACCTGAGCAACAACTGGTAAAAAATAAATAAAAATAAAAATAAAAATTTTATTTAAGAGGCTGTTGACACTCTCCAGGCACCATTAAATCCTGTTGCTAGCAACTCCTTCTTTGAAACTCAACTACATATGGCATGGTGCCACCATTCTCTATTCCCCTAGCAGAGTGAAGGGTTCTCTCTTTTGTGTACTAGGTCATTTTGTATAAATGTCAATTGTAGCATCATCATACTATGTGGCAACTGTGAGCCTTTCTGTCCACTTCATCACAACCCACCACAAATACCTTGGAGACAAGGACTGAATCTTTTTCCTTTTCATATCTCCAGAGTCTATGCAATACTTGTAGCACCCTAAGTTATAATATTCAGGATATTTTTTATTACAAGCAACAGAAACTCAAGCTAAACAATCTTAAGGGGGAAAAAAAAAAAAAACATGTAAGAGTAAATATAACTGGGTCTAAGCAAATACATGACTAACAGATTTTCCCCCAGGCTATATGTAATTTTTGGAGCATCTTTACCAAAGGTAAGAAGCTTATGTTGAAATTATTTTCCTCCAAAATATCAAAGGAAATAATTAGAAAAATATGCATGTAATTACTAAAAATAAAAACACTTCAGTGGGGAAATACAGACTGGGTAATCATTTAGAAAATGCAACTGTGTTAGACAAGGAATATAACTTTTTTTTTTATTTTTGAGATGGAGTCTCACTCTGTCGCCCAGGCTGAAGTGCAGTGCTGCGATCTCGGCTCACTGCAAGCTCTGCCTCCCGGGTTCACGCCATTCTCCTGCCTCAGCCTCCCGAGTAGCTGGGACTACAGGCGCCCGCCACCACACCCGGCTAATTTTCTGCATTTTTAGTAGAAATAGGGTTTCACCATGTTAGCCAGGATGGTCTCAATCTCCCAACCTCATGATGCGCCCACCTCGGCCTCCCAAAGTTCTGGGATTACAGGCGTGAGTCACTGCGCCCGGCCGGAATATAACATTTATAATAATATCCATCTAATTCCTCACAGTACTCCTATTGTAAATCAAGATATAGAAAAGAAGTTCAACTGACTTTTTTTTTTTTTTTACCACAATCAACATCTGAAATTAAAGAAGCAAAAATCGCTATTTAAAAAACTAAATTACTGTTTAAAAGCAAATTTTGAGTACCCACTATGTTTCCTACACTGTAGTGGGCACGAGGAATAGAAACATGACTAGGATGTGGTCCAGCCCTGACGAAGCACACAGCGTGATGATGGGAAGAGGCAGGGCCACCAGCACAGCGCGAAGGGGCTGTGAGGAGGCCTCCAGTGCAAGGGTGAGCAAGGGGAGGAGGCCAAGAAAGAATGCTACTGCCTGGGGAGGGGCAAGGCAGGGGCATGGGCTTCATAGAGAAGCCAGCACTACTGTTCTTCACCAAGAAAGGAGACAGGAAGAAGAGAATTAGCCAAAGTAGAGACGAATTAAACAACAACAATAACAAAGTGTTTTGGCAACAGCAACTATTCCCCTATGGGTGACAGAAGACTACAGGGGAAGGAAAAGCAGGACAGGAAATGGAAAATTAGGTTGCAGGTGGATTGTGAAGGTCTCCTACAGGAAGTTGAGGAAACTGGAGCTTCATTCTGTACACAAGGGGGAGCCAGTGAAAGTTTGTTGAATTGTTTTAATTGAAGTGAAATTCACATGATGCAATATTAATCATTTTAAAGTGAACAATTCAGTGGCATTTACTGAAGGAGATGTGAAACCACTACCTCTATCTAATTCCAAAATATTTTCATCACCCCAAAAGAAAACCTTATACCCCTTAGGCACTCGCTCCCATTTCCTGCTTCTCCCATCACTTGGCAACCACCAATCTGTGTTCTGTCTCTATGGATTTACCTATTCTGAATATTTCATATAAATGAAATCATAGCATATGTGACCTTTTGTGTCTGGCTTCTTTCACTTAGCATTGTTTTGAGGTTCATCCACACTGGTATATGTATCAGTACTTCATACCTTTTTATTGCTGAGTAATATTCCAGTGTACATTTATAACACAATTATCTGATCATCTGTTGATGGCCATTTGGGCTGTTTTTGTCTTGTGACTATTGTAAACAGTGCTGCTGTGAACATGCATGAGCATGTACTTGTTTGAGCACCATTTTCAAATCTTTCAGATATATACCAAGGAGTGGAATTGCTGGGTAAGAAGGTAATTCTATGTTTAACTTTTTGACAAACCACAGAACTATCTTCCATAGTGGCTGAATTACTTTACATTTTGAATTAGTTTGCTTTTATGCTGCTGATAAAGACATAACCGAGTGTGGGGAATTTACAAAGGAAAGAGACTAATGGAGAACTCACAGTTCCATGTGGCCAGGGAAGCCTCACAATCATGATAGAAGGCAAGGAGGAGCAAGTCACATCTTACATGGATGGCAGCAGGAAAAGAGAGAGCTTGTGCAGAGAAACTCCAACTTTTAAAACCATCAGATCTTGTGAGACTCATTTGCTATCATAAGAACAGCATGGCAAAGACCTGCCCCCATGATTCAATCATCTCCCACAATACGTGGGAATTGTGGGACTTACAAGATGATATTTGGGTGGGGAAACAGAACCAAACCATATTGCATTTCTACCAGTGAAAGCTTTCACAGAGGCCATCCCATGGAACGAACAAGGCAGTTAAGAAGCTGTTCTGGTTATGTGGAAGAAAGATGAGAGGGCCTCAGCCGGAATCAAAGAAGTAGACACAATGAGGGGCAAATAGGAGACAGAAATACCATGTAAGGAAGAGCCAAACGTGATTCCCAGTCTTCTGGCTTAAGTAACTGGATGGATGGTTCGACCATTAACTAGGTTACAGAACCTCCACTAAGGGGAGGGAGTTGGGTGGGCTGATTTGGAAGAGCTGAATTATCCACCAAAGATGTCCAATGGGTCATCAAGAATTCTGGTCAAGGGATGAGGGTTTGAGCCCATATTCCTTTTTCTGTGCTGAGCTGCCCGGCTCCAGTTTCCTGCTAAAACAGTCCTCTTTCTTTCCTGTCTTCTTTATAACATTTCCCAAGAGCCACTTGTTTCTTTAGTGAAATAACAATTGCTCCAAAGAGAGAATCTTGATTCAAGGAACTCAAAGTGCTTAAATATTTAAAATAGAAATAATAGAATGGGCTGGGTGCAGTGGCTGATGCCTGTAATCCCAGCACTTTGGAAAGCCAAGGCGGGTGGATCACCTGAGGTCAGGAGTTCAAGACCAGCCTGACCAACATGGCAAAACCCCGTCTCTACTAAAAATACAAAAATTAGCTGGTTATGGTGGCACATGCCAATAATCCCAGCTAATTGGGAGGCCAAGGCAGGAGAATTGCTTGAACTCAGGAGGTGGAGGTTACAGTGAGCTCAGATTATGCCCCTGCACTCCAGCCTACACACAGGATCGAGACTCTGTCTCAAAAAAAAAAAAAGAAAAATACTAGCATGGCGAGCCTATCGAATGTTTTTTTTAAATTTAAGGTCCCAGTAGCAAGCAGTGATCTTGCAACCTGAATTAAAGATTAACTTCTCTTTATATAAAATCATTTTTATTCATTTAAATTAACATCTATCATAAAAACATAGTTTGGACTCTAATCTAAAATTTACAAAAGTTCAGTATGTTATTTTCATTTTGATATATTATTTTTGTCTATTGCTGAAATGACAGAAGTATGAGTAGTATTCACTTGTCATAATTTTGTTAATAGGTTATTAATTTAATATACAGGAAGTCAGTTGGCAAGTATTCGCTATAACAGAACAGTGAAGTACCACAGAATGCCCAAACCATTTACATTTTGTTCTCAATAGTGTACATTAAGCACACTTGCACATTTAAAGTATTCATGGAATTTATAATATAGTATTTCAAAGTAACAAATAACTTCCTATCCCAGTCCATCATCTATATCCCCTTCCTCCAACTCCCCCAGAAAACACCAGCCGCTCTATCACCTTTTAACCTACAAAACTCAAAGGATGATATCTCTGCATATTTACTGGTTCCCTTTCCCTGGGGCAGAAGGTAATTAATTTGACTTAAAAATCCTCCTCTTCAAATTCCTTCTGGGCTAGATAAGCTAAGATCCTGTTTATGTAAACAAAAGTACTAAATTAAACAGAGCATGTGAGAGTGCCAAAAATACCTGGAAAGATTTTCATGCTACCATTTTATTGATCAAAATTTGACTATATCTACAGAACCATGAAGATATATCTGTCTTTTAAAAGGTAACAGTATCTTATTTTTTTCCATTTTCTTAACTAACTTCACCTTCATTCAAAATTAAAATCAATTTCCATAAAAATTCATTGGAAAGAATGCTTAATTTACTGTGGGAAATAAAAGCCATAATCTGTCAGTAAAGCCCAGGACTTCTGCCTGACAAATGGAAAACAACCCTTAGTTATTTGAATATAAAAATACAAAATGGTTAACATTAATAAATGAATCTTTTATCATATATGACATTGTCATCAAAGTCAGTGGCCATTTCTAGGTCTAAAATCTTTTCACTTTGTGCATTTGCTTATAACTTTCTCCTCAATTTCTCATCACCTTAGATCTTCTGTCCCTACACAAAGGAGGGAATTTGATTGTATTTGATTATATTTCCCTCTCGAATTTCTCACTTCTTTGGATTTCCTGCCCCTGCTTTCAATTGCCTCCTTGAAAGTTTATTTCATATTTCCTTCCTGGAGTCTCTTGTTCTTCCTACTCTCAAACCTCTAAAACTGGTCAGTCCCAAACCTACATATTTATCCCTGTCCTCACACAGCTCCCGTTCTTGCTTTAAGGGCCCATGGACATTTTTACTTTCACGACAACATCAATCAAATGCAGCATAGTCTCAAGAGACCATCATTTTCCCTTTTTTTTTTTTTTTTTTTTTTTTTTTGAGATGAAGTTTCACTCTTGTTGCCCAGGTGGAGTGCAGTGGTGCAATCTAGGCTCACTGCAACCTCCACTGCCAGGGTTCAAGAAATTCTCCTGCCTCAGCCTCCCAAGTAGCTGGGATTACAGGTGTCTGCGACCACACCTGGCTAATTTTTTGTGTTTTTAGTAGAGACAGGGTTTCACCATGTTGGCCAGGCTGGTCTTGAACTTCTGACCTCAGGTGATCCACCCACCTTGGCCTCCTAAAGTGCTGGGATTACAAGTGTGAGCCACCGTGCCCTGCCGAGAGACCAACATTTTGCTTGCCAAACCAGCTCCATATCACTGTCTTCCTATTTTGATTATTCATATTTTACCATTCTTCTTGTTATGTAAAACTTTGGAGTCATCTTTGACTCAATTCTCTCCATTCTAAATTTAATCATGAGTTTACGTATGTTTCATATAATGTTTTCAATAAGGGTAATATTTAGTATCTTCACATGAAGATATAAGCTAGCTTGTGTCTTTTTATCTCAGAAAATATGGTTACTATACTCCCTGATTACTTACTTTTTCCTATACTTCCAAAACCTCAATAACTATAGCAACTTACCTGTCAGACAGCCTTATGCCAGGCCCTAGGACAAGTGTGGTTTCTAGGCCAGGGACAAGCAGAGAATCAGCCTTGGTTGTTCATGCCCCACTACCTCAGGTGTAGACACTACCTGTTCCTGGGTACTAGGCAGTACCTACACCAAACATCTGGAAATTAAATACCTATGAAATTTCTACCATAACTAGAACATACCAGAACAGAAGTAGGCAAAGTCATCTTAAGAAAACAGAATCTCTTCCAAACCATCAAAATTTACTACCTGATGACCTAAAGAAAGAATATGGTAGAAAACATATTCATTAACCACAGGTACTACCTAGAAAATGAGAGCAACAGACACAAATGTGGGCTGTGCCCCTCCATACCATTCTCCATGGAGGAGCAGCTTTGGTTAACATACTTTTAGGAGTCCAGTTTACTGACCAGTCCATGTGCAGATGGCAGCATCAGTCATCACAGCTTGATTCCTCCAACTCCCCCATTCTGACTCCATGCTCACTGGGCCCCTTCTAAGTATAATCTGGCTCTTCATTTTGAAAAAGAATGTTTGAGTCTTGCTAAGACAAGCATTCCATCTGTGTGATTGTATTTCTAATGGTAAGCGAATAATTTGGCATTCTGGTTTTATTAGTCTCATGAATGTAGTTAATGTGAGTTCACCCGAGAGAGACGGATCTGCCCTCTGAGTGCTGACAACATCAGACTTCTGAGTTGGCAAAGCTGAGTGACAGACCCTGCACCAGACACAGTCAAATTACCAAGGCAACGAATGCCTTACTGTGAGGCCCAAAAGGAGGTGCAATCGTATTTTTTTTAACCAACCCTGAATGATATTTTCAAATGCTGAATGTATGGGATAGCATTTATAATCCAAATTGCTTTAAACTAACCATGGCTTATGATTTAAATTATGCAAATTAAGAGATGGACAGTAAAATGACTGTCATTGATATTCTTTGTTATTTAGTCATTAAATGAATTACATGTGTTATTTGTATTGCTTTGGAGAGCCAGGGGGAAGAATTCTACCTACATTTGATCTCCACTGCCATTACAAGGCATAAATGAGAGATCCAGGACACCACTACGGTGTACAGCTTCAATGACAGAGGCCACTAGTGTTACCGGGCAAACTATGGCCGATGGACAGAAAGCTAAAGACATCGATGCTGCGTTTTACCAAAGGGCCAGGTATCCCTTGAGAATCTTCATTCTCCAGAGCAAAGACCTCTAAGGTAGTCTTAGGGGACATTACCCTTCACATCCAGATTACATTTTACGTGGGATTTGATTTTGCTGAAATTATAGCCCCAATACCTAGAAAGGCTTTCTGGGGAAGCATCAAGAACATAAAGCAGGAGTTTGAGACTAGCCTGGGCAACATAGTGAGACTCCGTGTCTACAAAAAAAATTTAAAAATTAATCAGGCATGGTAACACATGCCTGTGGTCCCAGCTACTTGGGAGGTTGAAGCAGGAGGGTCACTTGAGCCCAGGGCTGTATATAACTATCCTGTATCTATCTCATTGATCCTGATAAGCCTCCAGGAATAAACGTCACCAAGAACAAACTTTGACAAATGGATTAATCCTCCAATCGGTGGCTTTTTTTGTTTGTTTTTCTTTTTCTTTTTGTTGTGAGATGGCATCTCACTCTGTTACCCAAGCTGGAGTGCAGTGGCATGATCATAGCTCACTGCAGCCTTAACCTCCTGGGATCAAGTGATCTTCCCACTTCAGCCTCCCAAGTAGCTAGGACTACCAGCGTGCACTACCATGCCTGACTACTTTTTAAAATTTTTTGTAGACATGGGATCTCATCTGTTGCCCAGGTTAGTCTCAAACTCCTGAACTCAAACAATGCTCCTGCCTTAGCTTCCCAAAGTGCTTGGATTATAGGTGTGAACTACCATACCTGCCTGACTTTTTAAAATGTATACTTACTCCTAGTTTTCAAGTTTTTGATTGGTCATTTCTCTTCCAGTTATTCCTCTGCCTACTGGATTTGCCCACTGGTAGCCTTCCATTATTACTAAAATATTCAAAAAAATGGGCAGTGAGGGAAGGAGGAATAATGGTAGCATCTAGATTAACCAACTTTAAGTATAGGGTTATGTATAGTCACATCAACCTATCTGGAAACTTTAAAGCAACAAAAATAATTGTTTGTGACACTTATCTTTTCACTTTTATAATAATTAGACTGCTTCCTGTTGTGCTGTATGATTTTAAAACAATCATAGCAACTCAATGATAGTCATTTAAAATGTAATGAATTGAAGGCTAATCACATCCATTCAATCATTCAATAAGCACTTGCTTATCAAATACATTCCATTATTTTCATATTCTGGATTAGTCTGCAAATATCTGCGTTTCTGCCATTTCACATTTTCATGGAAGACCTTGGTTTCAAAGCATCCAAAATAGGACTCATGATCTTCTGGCACACATTTGCTCCTTTTCCTACATTCCCTGTTTCAGGGAATAGAAACACAATGTACTGAGTCAGAACCCAACCTTGGCTTATCGTGACTCCTTTCTTTACCCTCACCCCTCATATCTATTCACTAATTAGTTTGTGTAGATTTGCCTCCTATAATTTATCAAGTCCATCTCTATTCACACTGCTTTCAACAGGGACACTAAGTCTTGCCTGGAACACTGCAAGAGCTTCACACTGGTATCTCCTTCTGTGAATCTCACCTCCTTCCTCTCTCCTCCACATCACTACCAGAGTCATCTTTCTGAAATTCAAATCTAGCTCACTCCCAAGCTGATCCTTTGTATTTCTTTCAGCTTAATTCAATTCACAGGTATTGTGATAGGAAGTAGAAAATAATGGTCAAAATTCATTGCATAGAATACAAAGTTTTAATAACTTCTCAAAATAGAGCTTCTCAACCTCATTTCCTGTATATGACTACATCTGTCCAGCCACAACAGCCTGTATAGATTTCCCTATGGTATTTCTGCCTCTGTGCCTGGAATGTCCTCCACTTTATCTACCTGCTTAGTTCTTCCTCATTCTTCAATACTTAAAGTGTTCCTTGCTCTTGACATCCACTCCTGAGCCTCCACAATGCAACTGGTAGCCCAGTTCTATGCCACCAGAATATCCTCTACCTACCTCTTTCACAGCATTCATCACACTAGTTGCAACTGTTGCTTTGCACATATTTCTGCCTCCACTCCTGCCCCTCCCCGCATGCAGACTGGGAGATCCTAGATGGCAGATACCATGCCTAGGTCATCTGTGATCTCCACCACCCTGCTTAGTGGCTGTGCTATAGTGGTACTCAATAAATATGTGCTGAGTGACTAGATGATAGGGAAGATTCTATAGGAGTTGTGCCATGGGTTACATAATTGGAGATATAGAATAAATAAATTTAGAGAAAAATATAAATTGGAAGGTCTTCTTGAGATTAAGTCTCCAATACTTAATCTCTCCAATTAAGTATTGGAGAGATTAAGTAAGCCCTGGAGAAGTTTTGGAGAACATTAGTCAAGTGACATCAGTGTATGACTGTGAGGACAAAAGGACATGTGTCCAGTCCACTTAGTTGCCACTGTGGCTAGTGAGACTCAAAGATGACATATCCCATTGGCATTATAAAACCAGATTCAACCTCCAGGGTCCTCATAAAAAAAAGGTATCATATAAATACAAGATTTTCTCTTTTCTCTTATACAACAACAGACAGACCAGTTGAAAGCTTGAATCCTAAACATATTTCTGGATTAATCAGTTTCTTATTCATTATTATATTTTAACCAATCATTTTTATTCTTTTAAATTTTCATCTTAATGGAGAAAAAATTTTCATTTTAATGTATAGGATGTGTCTGTTTCTAAACTTCAATCATATGCCAAAGGAATTACTTTTTATAATTTAGTTTAGTTTTACTGAGAAGATAAAAGATTAAAGAAAATTGTCCTTTTCCTTTGACATAGGTTTGCTGTGGACACACAGAAAAGGCAGTCTTAGAGGGCAACAATAATCATTTTTTCAGTTACATGATGACCAGATCAACTATGCCAACTGCTCAACTAGGAAGGCTTCAATCTGTTGTTCCCAAAGTATCCTAAATGCCATGAACAACTATAAAATTCCTAAATTATTTACAATGTACCTACAAAAACTGCAAGCACATACTTATGAAGAAATTAATTACCAGAAAAATGTGTTTAAAAAGGTAAAGTCAAAAAGGCAACAACTATTGAAGAATAAATGACTTGAATCCATAGTTCAAGTGGAACCCATATTCAGAGGTATAACAAAGTTATTTGCTTTGCCTTCTGTGTCTATAAACTTCCCTCATTTTGTTCTAATATTAAAGCAACTACACGCTCGCCCCAAAGAAAGAGCCATTAGTAGGCATGCACCCAAGATATGCAGCACAAGTGAGAGGTCTGTGAGGTCCCATCATTTTTTTATCGTTTCTCATGGCTCAATTTCCGGAAAGCATATATAAAAAGTAGACTTGCCTTTTGCCAGTCTCTGTCGACTGAGACTCCAAGGTCTAGTTAAGCAAGAAAACGCCCTTCTCACAAACTCCTCTTTCCCACTCACAAGGCACTCTTTGAAGGGCCATGGGGTAGAGAGGAGGCACTCCCTGCCCTCGCCTGTGTTCAGCCCACATGATCCAGCCATTTGTTTTCTCTGTTTTTCCTTTTCTTAATGTTCTTTCCATGGAGGCAGAAATCCTTTGATTCATTAATACTCTTCTTAGTGTAAACAACTTTACCATCTATTACATAATGATTAATACTTCAAGCCACAATTTAATGGAGAATTGCCATACTCAGACATTATGATTCTTAAATATATAGGCAACAAATCACCAAATCAATGTTTTCTTAAATCTTATTTGAATATTTTCCATATTGGCATTTTGATATATTTTACTGAAATTGTTTTTATTAAAATGTTTTCTAGAACTTCCATTTTCTCCTATTGATGTACAATCAGGAGTAGATATTAATAACAATAATTAACTTTATAAGGATACCAATAGTTAAAAAGGAAATAAAAGAAGCATGCTTCTTTCATATGTTGAAACATGACAGAATGTTTAGTTGTTATTTTAATTAGTATGTACTTTATCCAAGTATAACAAATTTCATGAAAATGCTCCAAATTAAGTCATGGTAATAGCTAAGAAGAGCAAAAAGAAATTTAAAGTATTTTTTACATACAGTAATTTAATGTAAGTCTTGTTAATTCATAAAATTATACTGTCTAAAATAAAAGTAAAGATTTGGTCTTTAAAATTTACAATTTTAAGTTTGTAATTCTTACAAACTATAGAATTGTATGCTGTCCAATTGTTGTTACTGTCATCCATTATTATCATTTGTTTTATAAAGACCACAGCACATTTCCTGTTTCAAGAAAATGCTACATTACTAATATTCAAAATCCAATTCCAATGTTGGTATGTTTCTAATCTCTGGAAATAAAAAATAAGAAAACTTGTGTAAAGGTCTGAAACTAACTCCCTGCTCTCAGGGATCATCCTTAATTTTTTAATCCATCCTGGAAAATGTAACATTTTTTTCAAGCAGCTGATGCTTTCAAACATGCAGGACTGGGCTGAGCATTCCTTCATCCTGATGTCATGGACCAGCATTTGTCTCAGAAGACATCTTTTGTAGTTGTAACCAAAAGGCAAAAGAAATCAGAGCTGTGAACAGGGAGAGAGAGGGAGAGAAGGCAAATTGCTTAGACCAATTCACTAAAAAAAAAAAAAAAATTCTGACACAAACTTGTATATTTTTAGTCACTCAATGTGCATACTTTAAAATAAAGCCTTCCGACTTTTATAAGGTATTGTGCTTATTTTCACACTATTGGTTTTAAAAATACTCTCTGCTCTATGGTAATGTGTCACAGGGAAGTTAGCTATAGTTTCATGAAAGACGTTTTCATCCCTGACTGGCATCTTCTCAATAGCTGGGGCCCAGGCACACCGCTCTCTTCCCGGCAAAGCCCTCTGCACTGAAAACAGTGCAGCATTCATAACTTATTCTCAGCACCGCGGGGCAGCGCCACAGAAAAGCTTCTCCAGCCTAATGGGTTACATCACTGAAAAGTCTTCCATTTGGCCTAGGTGAAAAACATGAATGCATGCCTCATTCATTTCTCCACCTTAAAAAAAATAAAGTAAAATCATATCCATCCTTAGCTAAAGACCTGCATTCCCACAGCCCAGCTCAATCAAAGCTACAATGCTGCTGTTAACTAAATGCTATGCAGTGGAACTGCTAACTTTTTTAACTACCACCAACCTTCCAAATAATTTTTACAACTATGTCACTATTAAAAATGTAGAACGAGACACCGAAAATAACTTTAAATTTTAATAGAAAAGTCTTTGATTGGAGCTAGCATTACCTTTAGATTTAGGTCACATTTTAAAATATACTTGACATATAGTAACGCAATCAAAACCTTACCCTCCCCAGTGACATCAACACACAAAAACCCATGCACACAGAGGTTTCCCTTTCTCCTTCTCCATACTTTTCCTGGTAGTCAAAGGAAATCAGCTGTGTCCAACTCTTTCAGAATGTGTCAAATGTCCATGGTTCCTTGGAAGGAAGGCACCCAGTAGCCTATCCAAAATATTTTAAATTAAAGAGAATACACTTTCCTTTCTCCTCATTAGAATATGCCTTTTAAGGCTGAATCATAATGAATGGCATGAGAACACTCCCACCCTTTTCTCAAAACATAAGCTAACGTGTGAACACAGGTCACACTTGGAGGGAAAGGGAACCAGTTTTCATTTTCTCTCCTCTAAATCATACAAATGAAAGTGAGAAACTTAAAGCTGGAGCTCTGGCCATGATTTCTAAAATGATGCAACACATCCAAAACCACAGCTGCACACAGACGGTTCGAGAGGCACACAGTGTTCTCCTGCACGGAGAGTTCAGAATCCTCACAGCAGCGCCCATGTGGACTCTTAGGGCTGTAGTGACAATGGCTGCAGCCCCATGTCCTTACTGCTGTCTGTCTGAATGACAAGGGGAAGCCATGTCAATTATGAAGAATCGTGGACCTTATGACTAACGACTCACTCAAAGCCATTTATATCCTTGATCGTGTAAATCCATCCTCGCTCACCAAGCCATGACATGACAGAACTTTATAGCTTCTTCTAAGCTATTTCCTTGCATTATGGAGAATCAGGCTGCTGCCATCCATGTTCAGAATCTGAATCCTAGGCATCCCTGTTAAATACAGAAATCAACTCTTCGCATTCCTACAGGCCTGAAATCTTTTTTTTCTGCTTTCTTTTCCCTTCCATGGTATATCTTTTCCTATGAGTTTGTTGATTTTTGTGTTCTGTTCTGTTTGTTTTTAAAACATAATCCCTAGCTGGCATATATTAAGAAAAATCTTCCCTAGTAAGTCTGCACTGAAAATTCCAAAAGGAGCTAAATTTCTTTACTAGACATATATTTTTGGCATTAGATAAATTATTTACAGAAAACAAGCATAAAGAATAATTCTTGAAACACTATAAGTTCCCATTTGCAAGAGAATAGCCAAACATCAACCAGGCTGACTATTTTAATAACCAAAGGTCCCCTCTCTGTGTTATTTGGATAATTAAATGTTTGTGTACTATAGATTTCTGACTTTTCAAAAATGTTCCATAGCCTCTAAATTGTAGCTGCACCTCTCTCCTTCAACACACACGAGCCCTATCTAAATTAAGTTAAAAATGAGACACCAGCATACATAAAGACCAGTTACTAAGCCCATCGGTAGGATTACTTTCTTTGTTCACCATTTTCTGTATCAATACATACGAATTGCTTGTTATCTGACTCTAAGCACATCAAGCTGAGACAATGTTCTGATGTCTCATATCATATGGCCCCCATGAATATCAACAAATAATCATTACCACAATTTAAAGAACTCCCAGTATGAGAGAATACATATAATTTGGCTCTCAAATTATGTACATTTTAATGCACATTATACCCAGGACTTAATTAGTTTGCAACGTACACATCAAGTCAAAAAAATCCCCATTGATGCAATTGTCCTTAGCAATTAAATCAAATACTGAGCTTTTAGAACATAGGAATGACTACACTGGAGCTGTAGACTTGGTGGCCATTCCCCCACAAACTCTTTTAGAAGACAGGGCAAAAATTCACAGAATATTCACATGACTAAGGATAATTAAAGTCAACCATTTCCACCCTACAAAAGAAAATGGAGCTTCTGTTAAGAATGAACAATAAAGACATTATTCCGGTTCCACTGTGTTTTTTTAAAGAGTTTCCATTTCTAAAAAACACATGCAAACACAATAGTATTCCTGCTATCTCAATGTCATCCACTTCACTGATAATGTTGTTGGAAAGAATTTTGTGAATACCGAAGAAAAAACTGCTTTAAAATTATTTCCATTCAAAATACAGCACAAGAAAGGCTTATAGAGAACTGAAGCATAAGTATTTAGTTAGTTACTCAACTTAGCCACATCTCCAAAGACTCATGAAACAAAATGTTGATGAAAACCCAGATCTGTTACAGTTCATCTCTTTCCCTCTAATTTTTTTTGCCCAAAGTAAGTCTGTATTTACATAACCCTATTTGAGCATTTTCACCTTACAGAAGCACTAAAAGTGTGGCAAGATTTATACAGGTACATTGCTCCAATCTAAGTGGAAGATCCTTGAAGAACATCTGGAGAAAAAACCCTTGCTCTGCTTCTAACCCCATACAAAATTCTAAGATATAGCAGGGATTAAAACCAAACAAAGTAAGATTGAGGCATTATAACAGGTCAGGGTTGCATCTAAAGATTGGCAACTCTCTTTCACAACATAGGAAAACATATAATGTGTTACATATACTGAATCCAGTCAGTTAAACTTCACTTTACCACACTGTATTAAATGACTTCTCTTCTAAATGCATTTTTCTGTATAATACTTAATAATTCTATCTGGCCAGGTGCAGTGGCTCACACCTGTAATCCCAACACTTTGGGAGGCCGAGGTGGGCGGATCACTAGCGGTCAGGAGTTCGAGACCAGCCTGACCAACATGGTAAAACCCCGTCTCTACTAAAAATACAAACATTAGCCAGGCATGGTGGCACGTGCCTGTAGTCCCAGCTACTCGGGAGGTTGAGGCAGGAGAACTGTTTGAACCCGGGAGGTGGAGGTTGCAATGAACCAAGATCGTGCCACTACACTCCAGTCTGGGTGAAAGAGTGAGACTTCATTTAAAAATATATATAATAATAATTCTATTTCATTCAATATGTGTTATAAATTGCATGAATAGAGCACAGCATCACTAATGTATAGCCATTATTGAAACAGAAGGGAAACCAGCACATATCACACAGTTTCAACCAAAGATTTGAATTTATACTGCTTGGCAAAACCTTTTAGAATGAATACTGGTGTATATTATTTTTTCATCTAAAAAGGGAAATTTTGCACTTAATATTATTGTTAGAGGAACAACAATGATGGAAACCTACAATGACAGATCAAAGTGTTTATCTCAAAAACAAATGATTTCATACAAGTGAGTGTCCTGCCCTGAATAGTGGGAATGTAAACAGGTTATTTAATGTACTAAATCATTCCATCAATATAAAGCATGCATGTACATATGCAAGCACACACACACAATTTGGTAAAGTAAGAAGTGGGAAAATTTTTATAGTCTAAAGAAAAATACAAAATTTCACAAGGACGTATTTTTCAGGGATGCAAACCCTACAAAACACTCTACAAAAGACAGAACTTGAAGATTTTTTAAAAATAGTCTTTGATGGGGAATATATTCACTATAGTTACTAGTTGAAGATGGTGAAAATACCACAAGATACCTTTGTATGATGGCAATATGCTACTCAGACAGCTACAGTTCTTAGTGTTGAAATAGGTTTTTCTTCTCTAATTATACCTAACAAACTTTTTTTTCCTTTCATCTCCACTTAAGATAACTTATAATTGCATGCCAGGCTATAAACTGTTACAACTGGCCAAATCAGACACACTTCATTTCTGCCATAGCCTCAAACTTTTAAATTATTCCTATCATTACAGAATAAGCAAAAGCTGCAAGTTACCTACAGCTTTATTTTGGCCAATAGTTTTAACTCCGCCTCCACCATCTAAGTGATATTAGCAACCAGGGAAACTGAGTGATATGGGTTTTACCTTCTTTCTGTTCTTTTATCCTACAGTTAGCAGTAATATGCCCATTGGCTGGTTCATATAATGCAGTGGACAGACGCAAGGGACCACGCTGAAGATAAGTGTATCGAATTTAGGAACTAATTGGATTTGAGAAGGAAGAAGCTGTCTCAAGTCTTGAACATTTATAACAGAAGAGCATGGACGTAAGAGATCATTTATTTAAGTCGTGCAGATAAAGATATTTTTCCTCTTTTGGTAGAGATGAGATCTCACTATGTTGCCCAAGTTGGTCTCAAACTCCTGGGCTCAAGCAATCCTCCTGCCTCTGCCTCCCTACGTGCTAGGATTACAGGCATGAGCCACTGTGTTCGGTAGGATACTATTGCAAGGGATATCTTATTTTGGGATTTGAAAGTGCTATGGTTTGAACATGTTTCCCAAAATGCATGTGTTGGAAACTTAATCCCCAGTACAACAGTGTTGGGAGGTAGGGCTTAATAGGAGGTGTTTAGGCCATGAGGGCTCCATCTTCATGAACGGATTAATGCTGATTATTGAAGGGTATGAAGCTGTAAGTTTGATCCCTTCCTCTCTCAAGCTCTCTTGCCCTTCCATCTTCTATCATGAAATGACGCAGTAAAGAAGTCCCTCACGAGATGCCAGCACCTTGATATTGGACTTTCCAGACTCCAGGAGTATGAGAATTAAATTTCTGTTCTTTATAGGTTGCCCAGTCTGTGGTATTCTGTTATAGCAACATAAAACTAAGACAGAGTTCCTGGTGAGATATCTTGAAAGAGGAGTTCATCAGACAGTTTAAAAGATTAAGCAGAAAATAAGGCAAGAGTTGGGAAGAAGAGATGAAAAGGAATGGGCCATCAGTAGAGCTGCTATTTGACACCTTAGGAGTGGATGAGATCATCTAGCGAGGAAGCCTAAAGGGAAAAGAAAATGGCCTGGATTATTTGCATTTGTGCAATTAAGAGTTGAGTGTGCATTGGTTCTGTCCATCAAGAGAGTATGCTGTTGGAGTTCTTATCACCCCCCGCTCCACACCACCCCAAGATGAAGTAGGACTTGTGCTGCCGTAAGAAAACCCGGGACACATCTATGCGATACATTAAGGAATCTTTTTTGGCTTGACAAAAAGACTCAACAGAGATTTATTTTTAAATAGTCAACTTTCTATTTTTCTAATCAAAAGAACATGTTATTTTTTAGTAAGATTAAAAATAAAGTCTGAAAATTTTAATGTGAAATATAATTGATAAAGTTCCTCAGCAAAACATTTATTGCATAAAGATACAACTGTGCTTAATATGTAGCTTGTTAAAAATAATTAAATGGCTACCACATTTTACTCCAGAGGTAGATTCATTTCATTTCCATATTGGACTCAAAGATCACTTTCTATAAAGTAGTCTCAAGATGCATGTTCCATTTACAAAAGCCCTTCAGATGAAAGATGTTTTTGCAAATGCTAAATATGAATTATTGTCATCATCATCATTTTTATTGTGCTAGGCATGTGAATGGATTTTGCATCTGGTGGCTGGGTTAAAATCTAAATTCCTAAAGCAATACTGTAATACTTTGAACCATAGTGACATGCAAGAGGGATAATGACTTTCTGATGAAGTGAGCAGCTCCTCCGTGGTATGAGGAGAAATGCCAAACCTGGAACCTGGTGCAAACTCACTGCTAACTCCTGGTTGAAAGTGGATAATAAATGGCTGCAGGCATTTCCGAGTTCCTCTGTGTGAGCCTCTAACAGCAAGAACCACTGGAGGTCACAGTGCTGAGGAGCCTAACAATTTGAAAGAGATATGTGTGTGTGTGTGTGTGTGCATGTGTGTGTATGCGTGTGTGGGTGTATGTATAGCTAAAAAATTAAACTGAAATACTCTTTTCTAAATACCTTACAGTACATAAGTGGCCTGTATCATCTTTCAAGACAGAGTATCAGTTTATTTCAAATTTAGAGATACCGGCCTCGATTCAAATTCATGGCAGTTATAGAAACCAATGTTCCGTGCCTTGATTCAGGTGGCAAGCATTAAATCTTTTTCCGGCTGTCATGCAACAACAACTTTAATACAAATTAGTACTGCCAAATTCAGTTTCCTGGACTCAGAGGTCCTTGATGCTACTCCGTGAATTTTATTCAGACTTTCACATGAACTGTATGTTTCTTAAAATGGTAGCGTCCAAGAAGAAAAACCTAAGCAAAATATAATTTAATTATTCCAAATTCAATATTCTCATTTACAATTCATTACAAAAACATTAATATCCCCTTTTGTTATTTTGATAAATATGAAACAATCATTATATCATACAGGAGAAGGTACTCAAATGCAAATTCCATTTCTATAACTACAATCTCCATTTAAGCTGTTTACATTGAACACAGACATGTCAATCAACAGTAAATCAAAAATGTAGTGCATTAGTACCTCATGGTTTCTAAGGCAAACCTTTTCAAAGCTCAAAACCCTGGGAATAACCGACCAAAATAAGAGAGCCACCTCTTTTCACTAGATAGAAAAATTCAATTACCTCTGAACCTGACACTCCAAACAACTTTGGAATGACTTCCAGGAAGGAAAGATCTGTCCGGGAAACAATATTTCAAGGTAGGAACCAATTCTTCTTGTTTCTTACATTAGTTTTTAATTAAGACACACAAGAGGAAATGTCCTAGTTAGTTTTAGCTCCCAGGTCTGGACGTGTGATATGTTCAAAATCATGATTCTCTGGCAAAATGTTAACACTCATAGAAAGTCGATCTAGCTGCTTAAAATTCATAACAATAGGTCATTTATTTTCTTTACAACAAAAGTTTTTGACAAGTCAATTGACATAGTCCTAAAACTAAGTGACCTCCCAGTTTAGTAGCTGATTTTACTTAATAACCACTTCAAGACTCACATAATGGGCAACGTAACACAAAAATAACCTAATTTCAAATTTTGCCCAAGTGGTTTTACCCCTTTGTGATCTTGGAAATACAGAATTCAGTATTTTTAGACAGATCATTACAAGAAAAAAAAAAAGTGAAAATTTCAAAACCAAAGAAAAGTTTGGGAAAGTGTTATTTCTTTAAATATTTATTCCACTATGATGCATTTAAATCCCTCAACAGGACAAATAAGGACTCTACTATATTGCAGCCCTCAGACCCAAAGAGAGAGATGCTATGATAATGGCCCACATGTGTGTATGGCCCTTTTAAATAGATTTAGAGTTTGTAAAGTACAGAACAGTGGCTTCAGACAGACACTTGCTATTACTACCGATGTGACCTTAGACTGATACCTTCATTCCCCGAGACCTGGTGTTCGAAATTGTAAAATGAGAATTTTACACACTAAGTAACTGTAAGTTCTAAATATTATTTAAACTTTACAACAATCAGTGAAGTAGGTAGTAGTAGTATCCCTATTTTATATAAAAAGACCCAGAGAGCTCAATTTGTTTGAAGGCACAGAGGTTTTAAGCAGCAGAGTCAAGAGTTATCTTTTAAAGATAAATGACAATAATCAGAATAATAACTATTAAAAGAAAGCATTTCTTGTATACCTACAGTGTGGCAGGTACTGCACTAAGCTCTTTAATATTTTATCCAATTTAATCCTCTTAAGAATACTATGAGATTCACGCTATTCTCCCCATTTTATAGACAAGGAAAACTGAGGCTCACAATGGCTGAGCAACTTTAAATTACTCAACAGTTATTTTTTTGAGCCCTTATGATGTCCCAGGTATGGGAGATACAAACACACGCAGACAGATGGGATTCCTGACCTCTCAACTCTAAAAACATCACACCTAAGAAATCTTCAAAGGGTGTCATCTTAGAGACGAAGGAAAATATCAGCCTGAAACTGCAAGTAGTCATTACCTGACACTGTCATAAGGGAGACAGCAAACTACCACTTGAAGACCTTTCTCACCAATCCATCCAATGTTTCTCTAATACACAAAATAATGATCATTTCCATTTTAGAAAGGAGTAAACTGAGATGCAGAAATACTAATAACCTTGGATCAAAGGACTGAAAACAGTTTCATCAGTGAAAATAAAACGTTTCAGAGAGAATGGAACCTGGACACCTAGTGAGCCCCACAAGTGACAGAGACCCAGTTTCCTCCAAAGAGTCTAGATGGCCCTCCCTCCACCTAGCTTCCTAGCTCCCCAATCCATAAAAAGCTGCTAATATTTATAAATACACAAACTCCATAACCCCTTCCAACTTGTGCTCGAGACAGAAGTTCCCAGGCAGTACTACCATTTTGCAGAACTCTGGGGGACTCTATTCACACAAAATACAAGTGAAATGATGCTTTCTGAGTTGTATACGGATGGCCCTTATCCCAATTGTGTGTTTGGGCTTCTCCTTTAGGGTAGGGTAGGCTGTGTTTGTTTTCCCCCAAAGAGGTCTGTCCCCATTCCAACTGCCAATCTTACAAAAGAACCAACTCTCCAGTCACAGTAGAAAGGCAGATACTAAGAAGCAGAATATATACACATAGCTAAAAAACAGACCCTTTATATTTGGAGTCCTGCCTGTTCTCCAGCTTGCTAGCTGAGTAGGTGAAGGCAAGTTTTCTCACCTCCCCACATCTTCACTTCCTCATTTGTAAAGTGGAATAATAATAACAGCACTTGCCTTACAGGGTTATTGCAAGGATTAAATGAGATAATAAAGTGACTTGCACAGTGTCAGGCACATGTAGCCTCAATAAATATTATTAGTAGTAACTATATTTATTATCGTTTTAAGTCCAACTTTGCCAATCCTCTTCAAATTACTCAGACCCATGCAACAATAATGCTGATAAATATCAGTAATAAATAGCATTAAAATAAAAGATGATTTTTAAAATAAGAAACCAAAATAGATTTCAGATCTTCAGACACTGCCTGTGCTATGTGGCTACTAAAATATTAACAATACTGAGAGAAACTGCTGAAGTTTTTCAACGAGAAATTTATTTATTTATTTATTTACTCACTTACTTACTTACTTACTTACTTACTTACTTACTTACTTAGAGACAGCATCTTGCTGTCACCCAGGCTGGAGCGCAGTGGCGCAATCACAGTTCACTGCAGCTTCAACCTCCTGGGCTCAAGCAATCCTCCTGCCTCAGCCTCCTGAACAGCTGGGACTACAAATACACAACACCATGCCCAGTTAATTTTTTTTTTTTTAGTAGAGACATGGTCTTTCTATGTTGCCCAGGTTGATCTCAAACTCCTGGGCTCAAGAAATCCACCCACCTTAGCCCCTCAAAGTGCTGGGATTATAGGGGTGATCCACCATGCCCAGCCTTAAACCAGAAATTGTACATATGTCTTTTCTCCTTTATTTACAATTCCATTAAATGAATAGATTAGGCGTGTGTGTGTGTGTGTGTCAGAGACAAAACTCGCAGAAAGGTAATAATGGCCTTATGTCTAGAAATACTGACTAGAAGAACCTAGATAAAAAGACATGGCATCTTTGGATCCTATAGACTATTTTAAAGAATAAAAAATATGAGTAGGCAAAGTCTTGATGCTAGCTCCAAAATAAGGAAAATGAAAGTTTACCTATGGGACTACATTCATAATTATAGTGACAAATCAGTGTTTTTAGTTGCTGCAATCTAAAAGTATCTTTTAAAAGTAATGTTATGCAGTTAAAAGTGTGTGTGTGTGTGTGTGCGTGTGTTACCTCGACCAGACAATACTTTATAGGAAAGGGTCCTGTATGAACAGAATGGGTTAAATCAAGTTTTAAAGACAAAGAATGAGTAAACTCTCTAGAAAATCCACATTTATTTATATCCATTTTTGGGCAACTGAGTCACCATTACTAGAAGGTAAGCTTTATTCATGGCTGAAGCGAGGGCCAGAACCTGAGAGACTGAAGTTACCTTGATTCTTCTGATTTCTCAGTAGGAGTTTGTTCAAGTAAAGGTGTTCAGTCAGATAACTAACTTTAGCACACAGATACTTCTACTTGCCTTTTATTGCAAGCCCTTTTTGTCCTCCCAATCTTTTGCTCTGTTCTGTGGGTATGTATATAGTAGTAAAAGAAGCACTGACTAATGTTGATACCTAAATGAAAAACAACTAAGGAACAATAAACTCTTGCAGACAGTTGGAAAGAGATATGGATTTTGGCCTTGTAAATTGTTTAAAGTAGTGCCCTCCAAACTTCTTTGATCATGCACCACTATCAGTAAGACAGTTTCTAGAACAGGCTTCTAATACGTGTGTACCACTCTATTTCTAAAGTACGAATGTATAAAACTGTTCTAATACAGTATGTATGTTACAAAACACAAATAAAAAATAAATGTTAAATGTCAAAGTCAAAAATAGATATAAATAGAAGTTTCATTATTTCCTTTCTGAATCAAAATGAGTCTCCCTACAAACCACCTGGAGTGCTCACATCACACTTCGGAGACCTCAGATTTCAAAGACCAGAGCAGGTGAGACACACTGAGGCCCAGTGCGAGAGTCGTCTTCCTAACTTCCCCTACCATCTTGCTCACTGGTTGCAGGAGTGCTTCTTAAAGCGGAGTCCAGGGGCCACCTGCAACAGAATTGTTTGGAGTACCTTTAGATTCCCAATCTCCACTCTTGCCCGACTTAATAAATCAGTAGGCCTGTAAGCCTTCATGTTTATCACGCTCCCTGAAGGATTTTCACACACACTAATGTTTAAAAGCCACTGATGTATAACAATCACCAGGAGCTGATTGTCTTTGCTCCTTCATAGTTTTGGTCCCCAAGGAGTCCAGAGGAAGAAAGAGTCTAAGGTTAGGGTGGTTCAGGTAAAACATACGCGTGTCCACAAACTCTCACACACACACACACACAGACACGCACACACACACACCCCTCACCACAAACAACCACAAATTACCAAGGAAGAAAATTACCTTTAAGAGGTGGAAATGCTGTAAAACATGCAGAGCTGTTTGTTGCTGTTGTTTTGTTTTGTTTTGTTTTATTAACTACCAGAGCTATCCATCCTTCCTGATCTGTTGGACTATAAAGCACTTCATATTCCTCTACTAAAACATGTTTTTAAAATTGATGTAAGATTAATAATAAAAAAAAAAAAACTGTGAGCAACTTTTGCTCCATCACACTGGTCTAATGATTTAAAGATAGCAAAGCTGTTTCCTTATAAATCTCCTTTGTTGGCAACATCAACAAAGGTGACAATAACCATTTGAAAGGAATAACAGAAACAAGTCCCTTCTAGAAACTGAAAGGAGTCAGGCCCAGTAGTTCACATCCCTGTGGTGGCTCATGCTATTCAGGAGGCTGAGGCAGGAGGATTGCTTGAGCCCAGAAGTTCAAGGCTGCAGTGAGCTATAACGGTGCCAGTGCACTCCAGTCTGGGCAATAGAAGGAGACTCAGTCTAAAAAGGGAAGGAGGCAGGGAGGGAGGGAGGAAGGAAAGAAAGGAGGGACGGAGGGACGGAGGGAAGGAATGGAAGGGCAGACAAAGAAAAAAAAAACAACCATACTTTCTCAAATGGAGACAAGAAATCAGCCAACTGTTAATGCAAGTTCTCTGTGCTGGTAGTATGAAAAGACTTGATCTGTGGGTGACAGATTCTCTATTCAGATATCCATCTCTATGATTAAAGGAGTCTTTAATCATTCAAGTGCTTGTTGTAGACTTTTATGTCACACTTTTACTAGTATGGTACTCTGTAAAACTATTCAACCAATAGCATCCACTAAAATAGACAGATCTAAAGATCATGATTGATTACCCACTAAATTCTGACAGACTACTTTATTAATCAGATACTCCATATTTATTCTCAGTAGTAGCAATAAAGGAAAACTTCTTTAGTTTGTTCTTTTCCACTTGTGCTTTTTGTTTGAGACTGACATTTTTAGACCTTTCTAGTATAGTCTGGATGCTACCATGATAATTAAAGGCAGGCATGTGGCTCTGTTCTGACCAATGAGATGTAAGGAGAAGTTAACTTGGAGCTTCTGAGAAAGACTTTGCTTTTCTGACAAAAACTATGAAAGTGGCTTGACCTCCAGGTACCCTCATCCTTCCTGCCTTGAGAGCAGACAGGATGGAGATGAGGTATCCATGTTGAAAAGACTAAGAGAACCAAGAGAGATATTAGCTCTGCCTTTGTTTGGTTGTTAAACCAATACCAACATTCACCCACCTCTACACTTCTAATTATTTGAAAAAAAAAAAAATAGCTAATCTTTGTTTAAGCTACTACCGGCTAATTTTTCTGATAACTGCAGTGGAAGGCATACCTTGCTGGTACATACCTTCTTTTCCTTCATCACATTTCCAAATTCAAATTCGACATCACCAAACATCTCAACTGTCCTTACACTCTGCTGAACTACAAAAGCATTATCTGTAACTCAGCTGTGGCCATCATCATGTTTTTGTGTGTTATTATTATCACCATTTTTCCAATGGAAAGCAAACTCCTTGAGGATGGAGTTTGTTTCATTCACCTTCGTTCCCCACAGAGCACTCAGCACAGTGACTAGCAATCTGAAGTGTTCAACTAAATATTTGTGAATGAATTGATAATAAAGAATAACTTCTTTTGTCACCTAGATGACAATACTCAAACTCACAGTTCTCCTCATCTAAATGACCTCTGGGAAGGTTCTCTTCCTACACTCTGTGGAGCCATTCATGTACTAATTCCTCAATGTTAACTGACCACTTACTGTGTACAAGGCAATACCCTATGTATCAAAGGAACAGAAATCCATTTAATACAGTTCTTGACTTCAAATAGTTTCTAGAAAATATAGTTTTATATAGAAAACGAAAATATATTCACTAAAGTTATGCCTTATGGCCTATTTCAGATGTCAGCACTTGAAACAGTTACTTAAACTAGGCCTCCTTGTGATAGAAATGACATTCAAAATTCAAAATATGGCTAGGCATGGTGGCTTACACCTGTAATTCCAGCACTTTGGGAGGCCATGGCAGGCAGATCACTTGAGGTCAGGAGTTCAAGACCAGCCTGGCCAACATGGCTAAACTCCATTTCTACTAAAAATACAAAAAATTATCCGGGCATGGTGGCATGCACCTGTAATCCCAGCTACTCAGGAGGCCGAGGCTGGAGAACTGTTTGAACTCAGGAGGGAGAGGTTGCAGTGAGGCAAGATAGCATCACTGCACTCCACCCTGGGCAACAGAGCAAAACTCTGTCTAGAAAAAAAAATCAAAATATAGTCATAGAACTATAAACAGAATTTCATTTACAAGCAATTCCAAATTTACAAAGTTCTGAAAGTACATTTTTAGATGAAACTTGTAACACTTTTTTCAAACAAACAGCTTTTTAGATTGTAGTTAGGTGTCTGATCAGCCCCAGATGCCTGCTTAACCTTAACATGGCAGAATAATGAACCATATATTCCCATCATAAAGATAAGTCAGTGAAAAGGAGATTTTTAAAAAGTTAATAAGAGACAAAAACCCCATTCTACCCCACTCCTTGTTTGGGCTTGGTGTTAGCTTAAGGCAAAATCTCCAAACAGATGAATGTGTCCTTAGAAGGTCTGTTTTATTTAGAGTCTTCTCTTTCTTAGATACTAAGCTGAAAGTGCCTTTATTTGAATCTTAATCACCATTCCCATTCTCTACACCACAAAGCCCCACTTCCCCACCCTAACAGTCAATGCAAAACTCTCTTTACCTCAGATATAAGAAAGAAGGCAACAGGACCAAACTAATCCGCAAGAATGCCTTCCAGCAGTATCTACCTTGTAAAAACAGAATATGTGCTAATCATTAAAATGAGCTGAGTATTTCAGGTAGAGTAGCAGTTGTCCATTGTGTGTGTGAGAGAGGGTGCTTTTTTGTGAGTAATCCTGAAACAAATGGAATCTGAGGGTAAACTACCCTATTCCAATCCTTCTATCACTTCTACCCATTTCCAATTCCTGAACTCCCAGTTCTTGATGACTCTTCCAACAAAATGTATTTTGTTCCACAAAGACATATGAAGGATCTATTCTGTGGCAAAGTGTTTCTCTTTTCCCTTTTCCTACAGTAGGTTCCACGGCAGACAAAGAAAAGATTTTAATAAGGGGGAGAGCAATGGGTGAGCAGGAGCAACCTGCTGGATTCAGCATGGGTCATTTGAAATTTGGCAACCCTCTGTACTCACAGGGTTGAAGACTTTAATTAAAACAAAAATGTGATTTCAAGGAATTTAGTTTAACTGTTCTTTTATGCTGCAGAATTTAGTAAAAGCTGTGTGTGTGTGTGCATGTGTGTGCATTTTACATTGAGCAAACTTGATTTTAGGAATCTTCAAAGATAGAACAGACATGAATTATTTTCAATATTTTTTAAACTAAATCTTACATTCATTCCTTATTAAGGCTTAACAGGGTCACTAAAACATCAAGTTTCTTTGCTTTTAACTAGTATTGCACCAGCAGTATTTTACTACACAGGATAACTCATGCTGATCAAGAGTCCCACTGATTAAATAGATATCTGTCAACTCATAAAGAATGACAAGACTTGAATCTATCTTAATAAATGCTGTTTACTAGATTAAAACATTTCAAAATGGATTTAAAATGAACATGGTAATTTGAGTCCTTAGTAATAAACTGTTTGGAGACCATGACCATGGATTTTGTTCCAATATGAATAAACTGCAGAAATAAAACACATTCTAGAAAAGTGTATATGGATATTAGTCCTCAACTGAGGAGGTAGTATCTAAGCATAAAAAAATTAAAACGTGATCCAAAATGGAGCTCACAAAACATCACTTCTACTATTATGCCTGCTGAAAGCTATCAGTACTATTTTAAAGTTATTTATCTTCACTTATGAAAGTAAGCATTTTTAATAAAGATTGTCTCAGGGAATTGAAGATAATATTATAAATGACTTATAGTTTACAGTCCTGCTTTTCAAAGCTTATCTATTTGATTAAAAGATGTCTTAAAAACTATCTTTATTTTAGAGATGATGCACAGGTAGTAAGACTATAAAGAAAAACACAGGTGGGGTGCACTGGCTCACGCCTGTAATCCCAACACTTTCGGAGGTCGAGGCAGGTGGATCACTTGAGGTCAGGTATTCGAGACCAGCCTGGTCAACATGGTGAAACCCTGTCTCTACTAAAAACACAAAAATTAGCTGGGCATAGTGGCGCATGCCTGTAATCCCAGCTACTCGGGAGGCTGAGGCAGGAGAATTGCCTGAATCTGGGAGGCAGAGTTGCAGTGAGCCGAGATTATGCCACTGCCCTACAGCATGGGTGACAGAGCAAGATTCTGTCTCAAAAAAATAAGAAAAAAGAAAGACACAGAAATCATTTTCATTAAAGTCCAATCTTAATTACCACAGAGAAGAGAGAGTGTAGTACTTCCAGGTGGTCATTTCTGAAATGGTAATTACACGCTGGGTAGGTGTCACGGGTTGGATTGTGCTCTCCCAAAAAAGGTACGTTGAAGCTCTAACCCTCAGTACCTACTTTAAAATAGGGGTTTTGCAAATGCCGTTAAGAGGAGGTCATTAAGGTGGGTTCTAATCCAGTAGGGCCAGTGTTCTTACACAAACAAAAAATGTGTTACAGACACACACACACACACAGGAAAAACACCATGTGAAGATGAAGGCAGAGATAGGGATGAGACATCGACAAGCCAAGGAGAGCCCGAGATTGCCAGCAAACCTCCGGAAGAAGGCAAGAGGGAGGCACGGAACAGTTTCTCCCTTACAGCCTTCAGAAAGGATTAATGCTGCCGACACCTTGATCTCGGAATTCTAGCCTCCAGAATAAAAAGACATAAGGCTGCGTTGTTTAAGCCACCCAGTTTGCAGTACTTCATTACAACATCCCCAAGAAATGAATACAGTAGGGTAATTATTTTTTAATAATTACTTTTAAACTATGCGTGTTGTGTGATTTTTTCTGAATGTATTTTTTAATCAGCAATAAAAAGTAGAAGGAAAGCCACTTCTTTGGGAAAGGTAGGAGAAAACCATGAAACTGTGCAAGAATCAAAAGGGACATATTATGTTAGGTCTCTGAGTTGGAAAATTAATCAAGATACTGAATTTGAGGGTAATGAAAGCAACTAAGGGCAGCAACAACAAAACTGTAAAGACAAACATTTTGTCTTTTCTCAAAAATTGAGAATTTTCAGATGTGAATTTAATCTATCTCTAGTCTAGGAAAAAATGATAGAAAAGAATCAAAATCAAGTTCAGTTGCTTTTCCATTAACACATTTGACTCCTTTTATCCTATGTTTTGAAATTTGCTCCATAGGTTTATAAAATCATTTTCCTTAATATCCAGATATCTCAATGTGTTTTAGAATTTTAGCCCCTACTGTTGCAAATGCCCTTTAAAAAGTTTTCATTTTAGTTCCATATTCATCCTTGAAGCTAGTGTGTCTTTGCTCTTCTCATTAGCCTCATATTGTTTTCAGTAATTACTAATGTGGTTTTCTTTTCACTTATTAAGTTAGAAAAGGCAATCCTATGTGACATTCTTTTCTGAATTATAGCAAAGTACTAAAAATTATTTTTACTGCACCTTTTTAAAAAAGTGTTTCTGAAAGGTAAACATTTATTTGTCTACTATTCAACTAATTCCACGACCTACCATTTACTTTTCATTAGCAGGCCAGGATTTTTACAAATTCTACAAGGCTGATGTTAGTCTTACTTTACAGATAAGAAAGTTGAGATTCAGAAGTGGCACAGTGGACATTCTAATCTAGTACCTCTAGTTCTTCTATTCTAAGAAGTGTTTTTTAGTCTGGTATAATAAAGGCCATCTAAACCTACAAACTCAATCTAACAAAACCACCAATCCTATCCATGTGCAATACGGAAAGAGGATTTGGTCCAGACCTTTTTATATAAAATGCAATATTTATGTCACAATATAGGCAATATTTCCTCATGAAAACTTTGGCACATTATTAGTACATTTTTTAAGTAAAGAAATACTTGTTGTGACCATCAGTCCCTAGGACGGTTCACAATAATCCACACCTCCTAGTACTTGGCACCTTCATGTACTCCCCACTCCCCACCCATACTGCACCAGGGTTGGTCTCTAAGTCCAATAGAATGTGGTCTGACATTTTTAAGAGTACGTTCTAAGAGACTACAGCTTCTGTTTTGGGTTCTCTCTCTCACAACTGTACTCTGATGTGAGCAAACTGCCATTCTGAGGATACTCAGGCAGCCTCTGGTGTGGCCTAGGAAGTGACGAACTGAGACTACCAGGACAGCCACAAGGAACTGTCGCAATAGAACACCAGAACTTACTCCGCCTAACTCTCACTCTGCACCCCCTGACCAACCTCCCCCCATCCCCTGCCCCTCTAGTCTCCCAGTCTCTGGTAACCACTATTCTACTCTCTACTTGTATTAGGTCAACTTTCTTAGATTCCACACTAGTGAGAAATGCAGTATTTGTCTCTCTGTGCTTAGCTTACTTTGCTTAATGTAATGTCCTGTAGGTTCATCCATGTTGTCACAAATGACACACACACACTCACAATGTAATACTATTGCAATGATACACAATGATATCTCCTCAATGTATTAATTTCATTTACTTTTGATATATATCCAGTACTGGAATTGTTGGATCATATGGTACTACTGTTTTTAATTTTTTTAGAACGCCCCCCAAGCTGTTGTCCATAATGGCTGTACTGTTCCCACCAACAGTGTATAAGAGCTCCCCTTTCTCTACATCCTTGCCGGTATTTGTGATTTTTTTTGTCTTTTTGATCATAGCCATTCAAACCGGGCTAAGATGATGACTCATG
>NC_045439.1:113364409-113369306 GCF_002776525.5 Piliocolobus tephrosceles
TTTTTTTTTTTTTTTTTTTTTTTTTTTGAGACGGAGTCTCACTCTGTCTCCCAGGCTGGAGCGCAGTGGCCGGATCTCAGCTCACTGCAAGCTCCGCCTCCCGGGTCTACGCCATTCTCCTGCCTCAGCCTCCCGAGTAGCTGGGACTACAGGCGCCCGCCACATCGCACGGCTAGTTTTTTGTATTTTTTTTAGTAGAGACGGGGTTTCACCGTGTTAGCCAGGATGGTCTCGATCTCCTAACCTCGTGATCCGCCCGTCTCGGCCTCCCAAAGTGCTGGGATTACAGGCTTGAGCCACCGCACCCTGCCCCTTGCCCATTCTTTAATCACATTTTTTTTCTATTCAGTTGAGTTCTTTATACAGTTGAACCCTGAACAAAGCTGGGGTTGGGGGCACCAACCCCCGACAAAGTTGAAAATCTGTGTATAACTTCTGACTCTCCAAAAACTTAACTACTAATAGCCCATGTTAATGAGAAGCCTTGCCGATAACATAAACAGTTGATTTCCACATACTTTGTAAATTATATGTATTATATATTCTTATAATAAAGTAAGCGAGAGAAAACATTATTAAGAATATCCTAAGAACAAGAAAATATATTTACTATTCATTAGGTGGAAGTGGACCATGATAAAGGTCATCATGATCTTTTCATTGAGTAGGCTGAGAGGGAAGAGAAAGAGGAGGGGTTGGTCTTGCTGTCTCAGGGGTGGCAGTAAATCCTCATATAAGTGGGCCTGTGCAGTTCAAACCCATGTTTTTCAAGGTTCAACTGTATCTTCTGGACATTAGCCCCTTGTCAGATGCACAGTTTGTGAATATCTTCCCCCATTTTGTAGGTTGTCTCTTCACTCTGTTGATGGTTTCCTTCACTGTGCAGAAGCTTTTTAGTTTGATGTAATTCCATCTGTCTTTTTTTGCTTTTGTTGCCTGTGCTTTTTGAGGTCTTATCCTTGCCAATGTCATAAAGTGTTTCCCCTATGCTTTCTCATAGCAGTTTCACAGTTTGGGTTCTTACATGTAAGTTTTTAATCCATTTTGAGTTAATTTTTGTAAGTGATAAGAGACAGCAGTCTAGTTTTATTCTTCCACATGTAGATATCCAGTTTTCCTAGCACCATTTCTTGAAGCGATTGTCCTTTTCCTAATGTGTATTCTTGGCATCTTTGTCAAAAATCAGTTGGTTATAAAAGCATATAACTTCTCTATTCTCTTTCATTTCAGCTATATGAATACAGAAGCTATTCATATACCTTCTCTATTCTCTTTCATTGGTCTGTGTGTCTGTTTTCATGCCATTACCATGGTGTTTGGTTACCACTCTTTTGTAGTATATTTTAAAGTTACGTAGTATAATGCCTTCAGCTTTGTTCTTTTTTCTCAGTATTCTTTAGTTATTCAGGAACTTTATGTGGTGCCTTACAAATTTTAGGATTGTTTTTTATATTTCTATAAAGAATCTCATTGGTATTTCGATAGGTATTGCACTGATACTGTAGATTGCTTTGAGCAGTACGGCCATTTTAACAATATTAATTCTTCCAATCCATTAATATGAGATATCTTTCCATTTGTTAGTGTCCTCTTCAATTTACTTCATCAATGTTTTATAGTTTTCATTGTAAAAGTCTTTCACTTCCTTGCTTATATTTATTCCTAGGTTGTTTTTGTTTTTTGTTTTTTTAATCTATTGTAAATGTGATTGATTTCTTTCTTTTTCAGATAGTTTGCCCTTGGTCTACAGAACCACCACTGATTTTTGTATATTGATTTTGTATCCTGAAATTTTACTAAATTTGTTTTTTAGTTCCAACAGCTATTTTTAAACAGAGTCTGTGGAGTTTTCTATATATGAGATCATGTCATCTGCAAACAAGAACAATTTGACTTCATTCTTTCCAATTTGGATGTCCTGTATTTCTTCCTCTTCTCTAATTGCTCTGGCTAGGACTTCAGTACTATGTCGAATAGAAGTAGTGAAAGTGGGCATTCTTGTCTTGTTCCAGATTTTTAGAGAAAAAGGTTTCAACTTTTCCCCATTCAGTACAATGTTAGCTGTGGGTTTGTCATTTCTGGTCTTTATTGCGTTAAGATACATTCTTTTTACACCTAATTTGTTTAGGGTTTTTATAATAAAGAAACATTGAATTTTGTCAAATGATTTTTCTTCATCTATTGAGATGATCAGATGGTTTTTGTCCTTCATTCTGTCAATGTTATGTGTCAAATTTATTGATATGTATATGTGGAACCATTCTTATATCTCTAGGATGAATCCCACTCGATCACTATGAATGAGCTTTTAGATGTGTTGTTGAATTTAGTTTGCTGGTATTTTGTTAAAGACTTTTGCATGTATGTTAATTTGTGATACCGGTCTTTTTGCTTTTTATTGTGTCTTTGGTTTTGGTATCAGGGTAATGTTAGCCTTTTAGAATGAATTTGGATCAACTCACCCTACTTCAATTTTTTTGAATAGTTTCATAAGAATTGGTATTAGTTCTTCTTTAAATGTTTGGTAGAATTCAGCAGTGAATCCATCAAGTCCTGAGTTTTTCTTTGCTGTGAGACTTTCAGTACTGATTCAAACTTGTTACTTGTTATTGGTTACTTGTTACTTGTTATTGGTTACTTGTTACTGGCTGAAGTTTTCTATTTTTCATAGCTCAATACTTTGTTTGCTACCATTTTTTTCTTTTTGTGTTTTAGAGACAGGGTCTTGCTCTGTCACCCAGGCTAGAGTGCACTGGTGTGATCATAGCTCACTGCAGTCTCTAACTCCTGGGTTCAAGAGATCCTCCCACCTCAGACTCCCTAGTTGCTTAGCACCACCACACCGAACTAATCTTTTTAATTTTTTTATAGAGACAGGGGTCTTGCTGTGTTGCCCAAGCTGGTCTTGAACCCAGTTTCAAGCAATCCTCCTGTCTTGGCCTCCCAAAGTGCTAGGATTACAGGTGTGAGCCATTGCACCTGGCCTCAAACTGCTGTTGTTTCAGGTTTCTCTAATTACACATTTTAAAATGCATAAACTTTCTCTGGCAGAATACATGGGTTGCCTATTTACAACAGATGTATCTATTAAATCTTCAGAATTTCTTCTACTCATATAGAATTTTAAACATCTTCATTAATATATTTTATTCTCTATTTATATCACATTGTATGTATATATGTAACCACTGGACTTTTTTAACTTAAGGAAGTAGTCAGGAGGTTGAGAGTTCTGCACAGTTTGCACATATATGGTATACTGGATAGGAATGTGGGATCTGGAATTCAGCAGACATAGACTGCAATCCTGGCTATCAAATTTGCTAGTTATGTGACCTTGGTAATTTACTTAACCTCTCTGTTACTCACATCCTCATTTATAAAGTGGCTATAACACCTACCCCATAGAGTTGAATAAGAAACGAAGAACACAAAAAACACTCTTAGCACAGAGTATAGCATTAGCAAACACTAAATCAATTAATGTTCTTTTTTTTTTTTTTTTTTTTTTTTTTTTTTTTTTTTTTTTTTTTTTTTAGTGTAGCAAAATGTGGAACAAAAGAGCTGAAGAAACTTTCCCAGTTGGGGATAATCTTGTTTTGGATATTATCAGTCATTTTGTCTGTATTCTGATCAGCATTTTCTGTAAATGTGATCACTTTGGATTCTGCATTTTAGTAAGGGCAAAATAATTATTCTTTGAATATTATTTTAAGGTATACTAAGGAAAGACAGCGAAAAACGGAATCTTCCATTAATTAATGGTGTCTCAGACCTCCCAAATCATGGCTTCTCAGTGTATTTTTCTTTATCCTGTAACAACAACAAAAGTCCTAATACTGAGGATCAGGGTGATTTCATGCCATGCAATTATCATGTTACTTGGTACTTATAGAGAACTTTAGAATCTATAAAGCATTTTCCAGTGCATTACATAATTGAATCATCTACTAAGTTCTAGTTGAATACTAAAAATTAATTTTAAATGTAAAATTACTTTAAACATTAAAATGGGGAGTCCAATTCTGTCTAACTTCAAAGTCGATCATGGCACTAATGACCGCCTCTGTCTCTTGGATTATTCGTCTAGGGGAAGAAGGGGACAAACTGGGTGGAAGCTGTGGACCACCATGTCAGTAAGTATGTGCAGGGATTGCGTTCTACCCTCCTCAGCATCAGTTATACAGGGATACCCACTCCATTCCCACCCCTCACAGCTAGAGCTTTGTTGAAGTAAAAGAAGAACCTGTCTTTGAAAATGCTGGAGAACCCAGTTTCAAAGTTTCTCTCTTCTTTTTTCCCCCATGATTTGCTTTGGAACAGCCTGATCCATTATCTTTTTTAGCAGCTCATTATTTCAATTTAATGTCCTTATCTGCTGTTTCTTTCCACTTGGCAAAGCTCTTCTTATCAAATGTTATTCTGTATTTAAAATCTAAAAGATAGCTAATATGGGGCCTATTACAGCAAATACAGAAAGAAATCTTATTTTGCCATTATTTATTTGCATTCAGAATTGCCTTCCTTTTTGAAGCAAGTTCTTTAGCCTCAGAAGGTATAGTTTTTATCATTAAATTCTTTTAGACTTTCTTCAGAATCGTCAGCTATCACCACTATGAGAAAAGCCACTGGAGAGTACCCATTTAAACAACAGATAGATTTCCAAAAGAAAGGAGATGAAGGGATCTTGAATTAGAAGGAAATGTGCACTTTAAAATTGTGGGCAGGCAGCTGAAGCAAAAGGATCACTTGAACCTAGGAGCCCAAGGCCAGCCTGGGCAATATAGTGAGACCCCACCTCTAGAAAGAAAGAAAGAGAGAAAGAGAGAAAGAGAGAAAGAGAGAAAGAGAGAAAGAAAGAAAGAAAGAAAGAAAGAAAGAAAGAAAGAAAGAAAGA
>NC_045439.1:113369316-113433922 GCF_002776525.5 Piliocolobus tephrosceles
AAGAAAGAAAGAAAGAAAGAAAGAAAGAAAGAAAGAAAGAAAGAAAGGCTACCCCTGGCCAGGTGTGGTGACTCACACCTGTAATCTCAGCACTTTGGGAGGCCAAGGCGGGCGGATCACTTGAGGTCAGGAGTTCAAGACCAGCCTGAAAAACATAGTGAAACCCTGTCTCTACTAAAAATACAAAAATTAGTCGGGCGTGATGGTGCATGCCTGTAAACCCAGCTACTGGAGAGGCTAAGGCAGGAGAATCGCTTGAACCCGGGAGGTGGTGGGTGGTGGCTGCAGTGAGCCAAGATTGTACCACTGCACACTCCAGCCTGGGTGACACAGCGAGACTCAGTCTCAAAAAAAAAAAAAAAAAAAAAAAAAACAGAAAAGAAAAAAAGAAAGAAAAGCTACCCCCAAAGGTTTGTGGTATAAACTCTGAAATTTTAGCATTTCCTTAGATTTCATAGTTGTTAGTAATCTATCTCTTGTTAATACTTGCAATTAATATGCTGCCATTTATAAACACAGTATCTCTTATTAAGACATTTTTATCACTTATTAATGGCTTATTAAGTGGCTTGTCTTGTTCTAGCTTTATGCCAATGTTATTACTTGCAGTTTGAAATAAATCAGTAGTGGTTAATAGTTTCAAAATTCATTTTAATAACAAAAAAATCTAGTCTTATGTTTTTCAATTTAAACCAATATTAATAAACCAACTCACTTTTTGGCATCCTCCTCTACAGGCAGAAGTTCTTCAAAATATCACCCACATGTCCTCTCCTTCCCTTTAATACAGTAAGACCCTAAATGCACACAGAAACAGTTTCCTACTAACATCAAAAAGCAACACAACATTGTACCAAAATATTTGTTAATTCAGCTTCCTTTTTTACTAATCACCTGTTTTGACCCCAAAGCTACAAATGAACATTATTTGAGGAGTTTTATATTTGTGTTTAACTTGTGTTAATTTGTGTTACACTTAGGCAACAGAATATCAGTATTCTATTCTGTATTTGAACTTCCAAGTCACTGTATTCACTCTTTTATGTTCTATTTACCCCTAAAATTTAGCTTCCTAAGCTTCCTAAAAATAATCTAAAGGAGACTGTGACTGAATAGCAAAGTTCATAGCTTCTAAAAGACTTAGTTCCTCCTCTATAAAATGGGGAGATATCTTCCTCAGAGGGTTACTGGGGGAATTAAATGAGATAACATATGTAAAGCTCTCAGCATAGTGACTGAGACAAAGTTTAAGAAATGTTGCATTCATGGTGACAAGGATAATGAGAATGAGGATGATGACAATGATCATGATGATGATGGAGGGTGTGTCCCTGTAGGATATCACATGATATGCACACTATCGATGACCAAGAGGCATCCTCAATTGCAGATATGGAGCAATTTATCACAACATGTTACTGAGATTCAGTGTGAAAACAGCTGGACCAATATAAGGTGGCAGCACTACAATCCGATACGAATTCACTTTTTCTTTTTCTTTTTTTTTTTTTTTGAGATGGAGTCTTGCTCTGTCACCAGGCTGGAGTGCAGTGGCGTGATCTCGGATGACTGCAACCTCCACCTCTCAGGTTCAAGCGATTCTCCTGCCTCAGCCTTTCAAACAGCTGGGACTACAGACGCACGCCAACACACCTGGCTAATTTTCTGTATTTTAGTGGAGACAGGGTTTCACCATGTTGGCCAGGATGGTCTCGACCTCCTGACCTTGTGATCCGCCCGCCTTGGCCTCCCAAAGTGCTGGGATTGCAGGCGTGGGCCACTGCACCCAGCCGAATCCACATTTTTTTCAGAGAATTGTTATTAGGTTTCAAATTACTAGTCAAATATTACTTTGAGTTTTAAATATTTGTTTCTGTAATAGAAATAGTCATAAAATATTTTCAAAAACAAAAATGTTTATTTCAAGAACTGCCATGAAATTATCACTTACATGGAGAATTAAGCAGCACAAACATTTCTCTAAATACTTCCAGAGGTTAGTGAACATGTTTAAACACATGTGCTGATGAAAACAAAACAAACCCAAACACAAAACGCTGCTGTCAGGGTTCTTCTGATTAAATAAAGCTGTCTTATTGCAGGTTTTCATCTGCTACTATTTCTTAAATGATCACTGCTAGGTTTTATGTAAATTCTTTCCTTTTTTCTAATTCCACATCAAGCATATAAGTATATATGCAGTATGAATAAAATTCATGGACATGAAATGATTTCATTCTATAGTAAGAGATCCAAATAATGTTTTAAAAGACAAATAAATGTATGACTGCATTTGACTAATTGGTAGAGTAATGAAGAAAATCCATTTTTATTACTTCTGAATTAATGGAAGCTGTAATAGTGCAAGAAATAGCTGCTCACCCTTCCCTTTAAAAAATGGTCTACAATTTGGCATTCCACTGTGGTGTTCTTGGTGATTTGTCGGAGATGCTCTCTCAGCCAATCACCATTAGGCACTGGAAGAGTTACGTCTTTTTAGCTTCCATTTGTATTCAAAAATGACTGTTTTTACATTAAAATCTGATTTTACTTTTACTTTTCTCCTGCTGTTCCAAGAAATGTTCAAGGATACAAACATAAGACTTGGCTTCTCCATGGCTACTCTAATAAGTATTATTTTTCCTGCTTCCCTCCAGAACTCATTACATGAGTTTGGTAATCACTGTAAGGAATATGTAAAGAATATTTAAGTCAATGAAAAAAAATCTATATAAATACAAAGAAAACATAAAAGTAAACTCTCTTGGGTGATCTCTCTTTTAAAGTTGTTCCACGTGTTTAATTACTATCATATAACCAATATATTACCTTTCTCTTCCAAAGTTCCCTAATACATATTTGGAAGGATAGGAAGAACTACAGATTCTGCCTAATTCAATGATTAAGTACTCATTACTCACCAAAAAAAAAATATGAAAATTGAAACTCACATAAAACATCATTAGATATTGTGTGTCTCTTACGTAGCATTCATAGAATGTTTATGCCAGTTGACAGAAGCTACCTGACTTCAGTCAGCATATCCCCTCTTTGTGGGTATAGGTGTGCATAGAAAGAACATAGATATCATCACTACATGAATGCTTGCTACTTGATAAATTCAGCAAATAGAGTTTTCCCCTCAATAAACCCAAAAATACTCAGGAATCTCAACACAAAGTAGAGATGCTGTTATTGAGGAAATGAAGTATGCCCAACACTTCTAAAACCAGCATTATGTGTATATTCATGTGGCTGCATGAAAGTGCTCACTCATAGTCGCCATGCTTACATCATAGTCGTCATTAAGTCTCTGTCTGTGAGAAACCTGAACACAATTCATGCAGGCTGCAGAAGGTTTCATGAAAGAAAAGAAGTTTTAAACTGGCAAAATTAAAATAAAATCAAAGTATATGAAATATTTACTCATGTAAATGTAAACACAGTTTTCTGAAGGCTTAGCTTATTTCAGTTTTCTAACTTTAATATTATTAGACTGAAGGTCATGACTTATGTCTGGAATCTTTAATTGAACTACAGTTAAAGTGTGAACACACAGATGCACACATGTGCACACACATGCCCTCACAAATGTATTAAATACCAGGCAGCCCCTAGTAACAATCAGGCCAAGTGTAGGATTAAAGGTTTTGTGGTTTCTGGGGCATAAGAAGCAAAGCAAAGGTTTCAGAGCAAGAACACTGAGGCAGAAATAAAGAAGTTCAAAAATCAGTCAAAATAAGCAAATCGTGCGCCTAAAAACCAGGAGGTCAAAGAGAGATTAAAGAGGACAAATTTCAGTGGTCAAGGCAAACAAGACTTACATCAAGCTTGTCCAACCCATGGCCCAACACAAATTCGTAAACTTTCTTAAAGCATTATGAGATTTTTTTTTTTTTGCCAAGTTTTTTAGTTCATCAGCTATCGTTATTGTTAGCGTTTTTATGTGTGGCCCAAGACAATTCTTCTTTCAATGTGGCCCAGGGAGGCCAAAAGATTGGACACCTCTGACTTACATGTCATAGTTTGGCAGAGAAAGATAATACTACCACTATCACCATTTTGTTATGAGCCTGTTCTGGGGCTACTTCATTTTCTAGAGTTTAGTGTGTTTTCCTGCCCATGTATTTACCCACTCACTCATTTGATGTATAATATACTGAGCACGTACTATGTGCTAAATATATAGCACATTGTATAATTGTATAATTCAGTTTTGGGTCCCACTGAGTTTCAGGTATCCATGGGAAGTAGGAATGGCCATGGACAATACACAGTTATGTATATGGGTTTAGAGACCAGGAGAGAGATCTTGATTGAAAATGAGAATCTGGTGGTGTTAGCATCATCAGTCTGTTTTATGAAGCCATGAGAATGAATGCCAGGGTCCGGGAGGGAATGCAGAATAAAATGAGTAGAAAACCCAGACAGAACTCTGGAAACCAAACTGAGAACTGGGAGGAATACCAGAAAAGCATGGCGTCATGGAAGTCCAGGGATCAGAGTACCTCAAAAAGAAAGGAGTGTTCAATAGTGTAAAATGCTGCCAAGAGATTATGGAAGATAAAGACTCAAAGTGTCTATTGGCAGCAGATGACCTCAAGTTTGGAGGTATACAAGGAAGCTGAAGGGAGTAGGCAAAGGAAAGACTGAGGATAATGGTAGGTTCATGGGGTTGGGAGTGGGGGTTATTAACCCTTCTGGAAGCATTCAGTTACTTGGGGAAAGAGAACTTTCGTTTTAAATAATTTACAAGATGAAAAAATCAAGGTAGACCATAGGGGTCACAGGCTTTTTTAAAAAGAGAAATAAATCTTCAGGTGGCAATTAAAAATGGAAAGGCCCAACTTTGAGGGGAACTGATGAAGTCTATTTAAGGAAACGCTGGGTGAATCTGAGATAAAGGAGTACAGCAAAGAGTGGTTATAATGTAAAAGCTAAGCTGGAGCTTTTCTGTACTGAGTTGGAGTGGCGGACAGTGAATGTAACTGCAATAATTCCAAAGCTAGTTCTTCTACACTTACACTACAAAATGTCCTGTCCTAAAAATCTCAGAGACAATGAGAACTTCTGTAAGCCCATAATGCTTACTGTGATTTTACCACCAAATTCAGGATTAAGAAGTGCACAGTCCCCACACTAAGAGACAGAAGTCAGTCCAAAGGATAAGGGAGTAACTGTTAAACAAAACTGAAAATTTTTAGCTTTCAAAATTGTTAAGAGAATAGGCAAGTGCAAAATAAAATGCTGGAATAGAAAATGAATATTCATAATAACCCACACTTAAAAGATATCAAAGATCAGTTACAAATTAACAAATTCAAATGTTTAGAAAGCTAATAAAGAGCTTATCACTATGTTTGATATATAGTAACAGTGAAATAACCAGTAATTATTAAAATCTTACTTTTAAAACTGTAAAACATATATATTTATATATATATATATATATATATGTTCCCAGCTTTTTCTGGGAAGAAGAGCATAGTATAGAGATGGTATATGTTTTTCAGAAAAAAGATCAATCTTCCCACGCAGACACTGAACACAAAAGACCAGTTTCATCTGAACCTGGGAAGCCAGAATTAATTTGGATAAATTAACTAAAATCATTATCATGCTAAGGCACCACACCAAATTGCCATTCATGGTTATATTGGTTTCTGGAACTCAGTGCTCTCACTGGAAAAATAGAAAGGTTTTGGCCAATAGATAGAGGTTTCAATATTAACACTGAACAGAATTTCTAACTATGTTATAGAGCAGATGTATTTGCTGGTGTGTAGAGGGGGCATATTTTAGATGTGTTTTCAGACATACTTAGGTATATACATAAACACATCAAAAGTAATTTGGGTTTCAGAAAAGTGGATGTGTTTCCTCACCTGTGCATTAATAAACTGGTATTTAAATTTTATTCCAACATGTATTCAAGACATATGTCAATATGTCTGAATAAGGCTAATATGCATTAAAGACAAAATTCAGTGTCTACAGATTATAAACTTTGGAGAAAGTAAGCTATGTCCAGAGTAAAGAGAGAAAGGAATAAGTATATTTGAACTACTGATCCACTCTTTCCCTGGAGCTATTAATGATTTCATTTCTTTTAATATATTAAGTTCAAGCAAGTTTATCAAGGTTTAGCTCACTATTGGTTTGTATGAAATAACAATGTTCACCACTATCAATCAATCATGGTGAGGAGCTAATTTGTGGTTATTTCACATATCCTTGCATGATACTTTTTCAGTGCAAAGATTTGTGTTATAGGTACTATATACACAAGGTCATGTGATGACTGAATTGTGCCACCAGAGGAGAAATCCCTAGAAAAACTGTCAGCCCTCTTTGTAACCTGTTCTATTTTACATGATTGAATTTTTCAATTTTGGCCTAATCAACTTAAATTATTATTGGCACAATTTTGTGAAATATAGAATTAATGGAATTCAAATTTTATGGAATTATAATTGACTATAAAATGGGTTTAATATGATTCTAATTTGAAATCATTCATTGTTCCAGAATTCATCTATTTGGTGGTATCATTTGAAAGTTAAAAAAAAAAAAAAACCATCAATGGTATATTTGGTTTTAACTGATTTTCTTGATTCCTTGCTTAATAGAGAGTTGTGACACATCTTGAATCTAAAACTATTCTCTGTAGAGTTACAAGGGTATAATCTTCAGGGAATCCACAACATAGGATATAAAAAATTCAACTTTGAAACCCAAAAGACACTAGGAATTACTAAGCATTAAAAATATATATTGAAAAATGCTTATATTTCTCTATTAATTTCTTTTTTACATCTGATATCATGGGGTATGTTACGTGTAGCTGTAGATTTTTGACAGATATGGGAAATTCCTGGGATGAAATGTAAATATCAATAGGCAGAATCAGAACTGGAATTCATTTATTCCTTCATTTTCTAACTCTGTTCCAGGGAGATGTTTCAGCACTGGGGGTGCAAAATGGACACCAATTTGTTCCCTTCTAGACAGGTCACAATTTATGTAAAAAGAGAAGTACAAAAAAAGACTATACTTTATTTCTTCATCATCCATCATTTTGGTTAATGGTCCTCGATATTGGTTATGGATATCTTGAGTTTTAGCAATAGATTCTGACAGTGAACTATGATCAGCTTCTCAAAAGACACGTAATTTCCATGTTATGTTGTCACCTCTTCAAGAGCATCTTACAGCTTGATGTCTTAGCATGATTTCCAAACATATTGGACTGACGTTTATGTAAGTAGTCCCATTGCAGAGAAAGACTGTGCAATGTATCCAACAAAGTATATTTTGGTCTGTGTGATCTACTTATTAGAGTATACTTTGATAATTAATTTGCATTAAATTATATTAATATACATTGTTATATCCTATTGAGACAGACATTGAGCTAGAAGACTAGAAGGGGAAAAAGCAAAATGCCAAATCATTGGACATTGATTGCAGGTGAATGCTTAATTTTAAAATTGAATCTGAGTTGACCAGAAGCCACAGGTTCTTTTGATCAAGTCTTTTAAGTGAGCTAAAATAACAAATTATGGTATATACAAAAGTGTGACTCCATGCAAAAGGTAGGAATACATTATGACCATAAGAATGCCCGTACCACCATAATTCACAAAATGCAAGTCTATTCACAACTGAAAAGATTGTATAAACTATGCAGGAAATAGAACTACAGATTACAACTTGCTAAGCAAGACTGTAATATCCTCATAACCATCTTTTAATGTAATACCTCACCATTATGCTAGGCATGATCAAACTTTTGGTCAATCTATTTATGTTATAATTGCAATCATTAGCTTTACAGGACAGTTACTATGGCATCAGAAGATAAGGAAAGTGATGATTTAGTACAATTTGAGAGTGCAAAAATGCCTAATACCAACAATGTCTATGGGAGGTATTAAAAAGCACGATAGAAGAGGAGAGTTACAGGGTCAACTAGCCTCATACTGGGATTAGGAGAAGGGTATGGGGAAGAGAAAAACAGTATGATGCAGAAAGGTTATGTGGGGAAATGGAGGGGCCCCAGAAGAAAGAATGAACTAGAAAACCACTTTACAAGAATCAGAAGGTAGTTAACATGGTAAAAGAATGTCATCTCATCAATCCAGACCGAGGCTTAAATCCAGTTTCAAAACTTTACTAGCTATGACCTCATCTACAAAGGAGAAATATTACAGAACCTATCTTATTGGGTTATGGAGAAATTTAAGTGATCTAATGTAAAGATGAAAAAGTGAACTTTAAACAAGTTAAAGTTTATGGGTAAACAGAACAAACCAGGAAGCGAGCATACTTACAAAAGAGGACAAACACTGACTGCAGGTGAATGCTTAATTTTAAAATTGAATCTGAGTTGACCAGAAGCCACAGGTTCTTTTGACCAAGCCTTTTGTAACCAAGCATGCTTGCAAAAGAGGACAAACACCTACTGTGATAAAACAGAAGACATGAGAACAGGAATACATTAACATCATTAGGACCCATCCACTGCTGAATCAGCTAAACCGAAACAAGCCAGCATACTCCACCACATGATTCATGCTTAAGAAATTTGGGGAAGATTACATATTTGGAACCTTCATCATTTTCTCTCCGAATTGTTGACTTTGTGTTGCATTAAGCTCAAGGCAGCTCTCAACTACAGGACTACGCCACCACTAGGTCCTCTCATCCCTCTAAAATAATCCTCATTTTAGTGGTTCAGATTGTTGAGAGACAAGTCTCTATGTCTCTCACATTTCTGCACATCTTGCAGATAAAGTACTATTAACTGTCCTCTGTTAAGGATTAATTAAGGCTGTACAGAGAACAGTCTTGTAAGACACAGTGTCCTCCTCCAGAGTAAGGAAGACATGTTTACTGCCTGTTTTAAAAGATTCAGGTTCCCTAAACTCAAGTGTCCACTTGTAGCACAACCTACTGCACTACTGCGTGTGCAGGTATCATTTGACCCTCTTTTTATCACCCTGTGGGAACTGGGGCTCAGATAATTAACTTACACACTAATATTCTGACTACTGTTAATGCTGTGAGTAATAAACTGTTCTTCATCTCCGACCCGGCATTCATTAAAGTGTAGCAGGCCAACTTGTTGGCTTGCAAGTAGAGTAAAATCTAAGATCCTTCACAATTCTTGACACAGATCTTTACGGAAAATAGACCCCCTAGAATCACTGTTAAAATGGTATGAAGATGCTGTTTCAGTAGATTATTGGATTTCCTGAAACCCATTCACTGACTACTGCAACACTGATAGACCACAGGACAGAAGACGTCCCACTCAGTCAGGGCCTACTGAAAGTCTTTGTGATCATGTATGAAATAGATGCTGCTTACAAGTGAATAGCAGCAGAATACAGCATGGTGTTTATCCTTGGAACAACACTTAGTAAATGAAAACAGCTGCAGGAGGCAGAAAGGGGCCAGATCTTGAGAAGTCTAATGTGGTTTGGTTCAACCCAAGTCTAAACACTTGCTGTGGATGCCCTTCTACAAAAAAATACTATAGCCATCTATAAATCTCAAGTTTAAATTCTATTTCAGCACTGAGTAGATATTTCCAACCCTGTTTTTTTCTTTCCTTTTTTTTTTTTTTTTTTTTTTGGTTGTTGTTTTGGGGTTTTTTGTTGTTGTTGTTTGGTTGCTTTTTGATGTTTTGTTTTGAGACAGGGTCTCATTCGATTGCCCAGGCTAGAGTGCAGTGGCATTAACATAGCTCACTTCAGCCTCAAATTCCTGGGCTCAAGCAATCCTCCTCCCTCAGCCTCCCAAGTAGCTGGGACCACAGGTGTGCACCATTAAGCCTGGCTAATTTTATTTTTCTTGTAGAAACATGGTCTCCTCATGTTGCCCAGGCTAGTCCCAAACTCCTGGGCTCAAGCCATTCTCCTGCCTAGGCTGTGATTAAAGCCTAGGCTGTGATTAAAGTGCTGGGATGAGCCACAGGTATTTCCAATTTTGGTTGATACTACATATCACTCAATTCTAAATTTCTTCATTGGTGGTAGATTTTTACCACAGTTAGTGACTTGTAACTAGATAGACAAATATGGTTACCAATGAAAACATGTACAACACATGTATTTAACCCAATTCATGACATTTACCCATTTTTATACTCAATGTTGTGATAAAATTAATTTTTTTTTCTAAAACAATGTCACTATGAGACATTGTTTCCAGGGGAGGTACTTCAAAGTGTTGACTAATGTATCTATATGTGTGGTACGGGAGACAAGGAAGGGCACACTAAAGGTTTTTCATGTTCTATTAATTGAAAACATGTTTGTTATGATAGGCTCCTTTTAAAAATTCAAACAAACTTCACCCCTAACTCTGAATTGTTCTAATCAGATCATCTTGTAGAACCTAGCCAAAATTAGCTTCAGGAAAATAGAGTTTTGATGAGTGACAAGGGGGAAAAGGAGTTACAGAAGTCTAGTACACATTATAACATTTTACTGACAAGAGCTGTAACTACATAGTTACAGGGATGAAATACTCTTAATCTACATGTGATACACAGGACATACGTATAATCTACACATATATATCGAAATTAAGCAAAAGGTTTAATCATCTTACGAAAATATACATGTAATGCGTATTAAGTATCATTAATTGGGAATTTTCAAGAAAACATAAATAAGTGATACCTCTATTTTAAAAGTCATTAATCTACTAGATGCAGGAAATCTTATCTACTCATAAATCTTTAAATCTGTCTGCACTACAAACCCCAAATCAGTTCACATTTACGAGTAAAGGAGAATAATTAGGAGAAAGTGCTTTTTAAAAACAAGGTTAAAAAGAAATAAATAACTGTTGTAGTTTGAGTAAATATCTCACTACAGAATTTATTCCTCTATAAATGTTTTAGGAACACACAAAATCTTCAGAGATTAGTTATTCCCTTAAGCAGTTGCCTGTCCATCAAATATTACATTGTTAACTTCCCTTCATGGTATATCATCTAGTTTTCCAATATTTCCAGAGTTCTTCTACTGTCTCAATTGAATTTAACAAACAAATGTACTTATCTCCAAACATTTTTAGTATTTTTCTTTGGTGCTACATTGAGTCATAGCATCATAAGTCACTTTAAAATTTAACTTAAGGCATCCCATTGCTTCCATTGCAAAGTCCTCTGGACACTCTTGAAATAAGATGCTTCCTTTCAAAGATGCTTTCATGAAGAAGAATATTTAAACATCCTATATTTTATGGACTGAAATCTGTATGACAAGCATCATATTTGATATAAAAAATTTATTTAATCATTTTATAAATATGGAATATTTGTAAATATTAATGCCATTGGAAAAACAATCTGCCATTTATAGTACCTCATCTCATTATTTTATATGTCCACATAATTCAAATCACATAATCATAAATTTTTGCAGCTGGAAGTAGGTATTAGCAACTCAATATGCAAACAAAGAAACTGAGGCTCTCAAAGGTTAAAGAACCTACGTAGAATACAACTTCCTACAAAGATAATGGAAGACTGACACTGGTGACCAGGATTTATGCCATTCCATGCTGCTGCACTAGTTCCCAAGCAGCAAGTAACCAGTGGTAATTCATAATGTATTGCCCTGACAATCTCGATATCCATGGGCTTCTATCTTAAGTACACATTTATTACTGAATAATGGAACTCTTGCTTTTTGCCGGCCCATTGCTGTACATAAAGATTGACACCCTTTGGTGCATCTTGACTTTGAGAGCTCTCTACTAACTTCTGTCCTGGTGTATTTTACTGGCAGTTTAAAAATCCTGATTCAGCAATGTTATGGCAATACTATTACAGTTATCTTTTAAAATATACAAAACCACATTAGCTAGAGGGTGGTGTCACTATCATAAAAAGGGCTATGGGCCAATCATTTGTTTCAGTTGCTATGCAGCCACATCAATACCGCACAGATTGAGGCCTCAGGAAATTCTTAACATTCTGAGGTAAATACAAAGATGTGGGAAGATTATTTCTTTTTGTTAAGACTGCTCTACCTAGGTAGTAGTTGTATCACATCTGAAATGGATGCTGAAATGTAGATATACCTAACTTTTTATAGTTATAAGCTTCCCTATCTTTTATTTTTTAAATGATCCTGATTTTTCTTATCCTAAAACCAATAATATATGTGCTGTATGAAATTAAACCCTATGGATGAAACCACAGGCAAGAGCAGTAAAGGTTATGGGAAAATATGCCTTTATAATGCTTCTGTTATCTGTGCTGCTAACTATAACTCTTGCATATATAATTCCATTATACTTTTATAATTCAGGGCTTTGAAAATGCTTTTGAACCATTAATATATTTTCCTGGTTAAAATTCTTTGAGATGTTCTTAACAAGAGTCTTAGATAATGAATTTGGGCAAACTCTGGAACAGTCTTTACAGTATTATCATTCTCATTAATTTTCAGAACTACCCACTGTGTTGAGATGATTGTCATGGACCTAAGACTTCAATTTGGCTAAATATTTTTGCATATATTTCAACATATAAGTAACTAACAGATGTTTAAATGTTAAGTTCATATGGAAGAAATGGTTAAATGTATTTAATCTCATGATTTCTTTGCCACACTAATTCTTATTTTACTATTTCTTTATGTATTACACTATTTCCTCTATACTTTGGTGTATAATAAACAAAAAATTCCAAAATTCCTTCAAAGACAATCCTTCAAAAAATTCTAGAATTAAGACATCTATGCATATATAAATTTAATACATGTAGTATAACTTTTTTAAAAAGAATACCTTAAACAGTGATATAATTAATAATATAAAATAATTATTTTTATAAAATATACAGAGTTCATATAAAGCATAGGACTGGACTTTTTACTTTTTTCCTTTATATTTTTAACAGAAAGAATGGTTTCCATTTATATTCTTATTTGGCTTTATCAACCTGATATATACTGCCCTAATCTGCCAGTAAAATATGGGTAGGAGACTAAAAACAATATTACTTTAAGAGAGTTAATGCAGTACACAGTTCCATACTTTCATCTAGTTTATTCTTTTCTCTTTGCCTGTTTGGTTATCTCTGAAGACTGCTTCTGTTTCCATTGTTTCATCCTTTAGCATTCACATATCAGAGCAGTAAGTATTTCATTACTAGTTTATCTGTCCAGAGGCTTGAGAAGCGGTAACAATTAACCCTCCCTTCACAGTGATTGATACAGGCTTTGCTTTCAATTTGTTCCACTACACAGATCATGAAATTCTGAATGCAATCATCCTCATTGACCTACACTTTCAAACACACAGCTACAATGAGACTAAAGTAATTATTAAAAGGAACACAGGACTACTGAGATCTGAAACAAAGTCTTTTTAAAATCTGTTAGACGACCTTCTGGTAAAATTGGCAAATTCTGATGCTAAGGAAAATGATAGCTTAGTGTCCCTGTCTGGAAATATTCAATGCAAGCTGATCAATGTATATTATGGTGATGGCATTGGCTGTAGTATGTCCTTAGAAAATACAGAAAGCCATTCTAGAATGGTTAGAAACACATAGAGTTAAACTGTTAACACTGTGCCTTACTCTGTATAAAATTTTTTCAAAGAAACTAAAGTTCCTGATTTCTGTAAAAAGTAAAATACACTGACCATAGTGAAGAATTAAGACTGGAAATGCAGTAGTTTTATTGTCTAAGAGTTGCATACCTGAGCCCTACATTTTCCCTCTCCCCTCTCCCTTTAGATGAAGAGTCACAGTAAGAAATGAATACATTTTTCACAAAGTCTGGAAAAATGGCTTCAAATAAATATTAATCTACTGCAATCGATATATATGAGGAATGGAGAGGGGCTGGTAGGAGAGTGGTGACTACAGAACTATATTAAAACAAGGGTTGCAGTTAAAGAAAATCAAGGCAGAAAGCAAGGCAGCAGGCCTGAGGCTCTAATCACAGAACAGAGTGATGGAGATGAACCAATACTGCATGGATTAGCGATGAATTATTTTGAACCGTAATCATATACCTGCACAGGAGAGAGGCAAAAACTAACCATTGCTCATAAACTGATCTGCTGATTTCCAGAGACAGAGAGAGGCAAAGAGAGAGAAAAGAATAAATTCATATGATAAACTAAGTCAGAATAATGAAAACCTAAAGATGTGGTTATATTTCAAGTAACATTTTATGTTTAATGTCTGCTACATACTACATAATATGGAGTGTTTTGAATATAAACTGTAAAGTTCTTAGATTCAGACAGGATTAAACCAACCATTTCTTCTAAGATTAGGATGCAATATATGTACTCTACATTATTCGTTGCCCAATAAAACCATTTTTGGACAACTTTGACATCTCCCAAATATAAATGCTTTAAGTATTTATTTACAAAGAAGAAACAGCATTCAAGAAATTAACTTCCTTTGGATAATGTGAAAAATTCATAGCAAATGAAGATTCAATTGTTAGAACTAATTTTGTTAGGAAGAAAAAAATCAAAACTGCTGGTAGCAAGAGATTCCTGAGATTCTTATGAACAGACTGTTTAAATGAAGAGCACTTTAATCAGTAGAGGAATCCTCACGTTTCTAATGTCTTGCTGTGCATTCTGCAGGTTATAGTAGCAGCTGGTAGAGGTCATATATCTTTTGTGAGCATCCCAAAAAGGCTCACTGCCAGACTGTTAAATTATGAATAAGCAATGAACAAAAGAATGCAGATACGGTGGTGACAAGATAATCCAAGCAAATTTATCTATGACAAATTTCACAGGATTAACAAATTACATTTACACAGAACAATAAAAATGTGCAAAAAAAAATGATGAGCCTACTTTTCCTTACAGCATTAGGAAAACAAAAAGTCACCAATCCACTGCATACATTTAAATGTAACTCAATCTAAAGTAAGACATTTATAATGTTCAAGATATCTATGTAACATTTTTCCATTTTAGATAGACATACACAAACATGGCATATCTCACATATATTTTATATATAATTTATGTTGTAAACAGTGTGTATATATGTACCATGTGACTTATATATAAGCTGTGCACACTATATACAAAAATCTTGTATAATTAAAAAATCATACACATGAATAGAATATACATGTTTTTAGAAGTGGATTCTGATGAATAAATTATATTTGTAAAGGGAAAATGCCCCCTCCATCAGCACAATACATACTAGTTAATAAAATATCCTTATTCATTCATGTCTCCATTTTCTAGGACCAGAGAGAGAAGTTCTGCAAAGTTTCAATCATTCCACTTGCCATCATCAAAATACTGCCATCTTTCTGAGTTAAAGTGCTTCTGAATGAAGTTTAGAGCTAGCATCCTTTTCCGCAGTGTTACTTTAGCAGAAAGGAAAATTCAGAGATTTAGGGAAGAGAGTGTTAATTATAGCTATATTCACACACAGATGACCCTTAATTCAATATTAAATTTTTCTTTATAATAAAATTCTTTTTATAAATCTTACAAATGAAAACGCCCTAGTTCATCACATATAATGAAATATTATTGAAATGCCCTATAAGTTTATAAAGTGGTCTTAAAATGCCGTGGGACACTACTTTCCAAAATATGCAATTAAGATTTGTAAGTTTAATGTTTTATACTAGGTACCCAACTCACAGCCCTTTAATTCTGCATTAGAATACTGATGATAATATAATACTGTAATCAGATGTAATCTCTTTTAAGATGATCTGACGGCTGTTTAAAATTTTGTAGTCTATTTTTCACTTAATGCTGCCTACTGACTTTTGTTTTTTATGTTCAATATTTCAGTAAAACAACCCTCTAAATTTTAAGTTCTTTGCCACATCTTATAAGGCAACTTATCCTTTCATAAACAAGATATTTCCTGAATATAAAAAATGAATCTGATACACAAGCAAATTACCTTGCAACCACAAATACTCAAGCAATTCTTATTCAGTCCTTTAAAGCCTGAAATTTCTATTATACATGTTATTTTTAAAGAAGCTATTTAGTTGACAATATTACATCCAAAAATGTAAAGATAAATGTGGCACGTTTGTCTACTACTGCAATCTTGCATATATTCTGCAATGAACACCCACGTCACATGCTACAAAGTTTTCTAAAGTACAGTTTTTGTTAAAGAACTGTTATGTATTGGACCAACCCCTAGGGTTCCTGGCATAGAGGAAAAAAATGTTACCAAAGGCTAACTTTCCCTTCTTGAAGATGACTCTGCGTGCGTGCGTGCGTGCGTGTGTGTGTGTGTGTGTGTTGCAGGGATGGGGGAGTAAATAATAACTTACCATTTATGTATTTATTGTGGTCCATTTTGACATGTCATATTTTTAATTAAATGAGTGAATGCATGTAAAGCTCTTAGAAAAGTACCTGTTTATTAGCACACGATGCTATATAAATGCTTGCTGCCACTGTTATAATGCCAGATAATTTGGCAGGAGGCCAACTTGTACAAATCCTTATAAATTTCAAAAGACAATGTCCAGAAATACAGTTAGGTACTAAAATGAGTTATTCAGAAAGCCTTATGAGACTGTTTCTACACAACCAGTGGCAAAAGTATTACAAAATAAAAATGCTTCAACTATAATCTTTAGACAAACTTGTGGCACACTCTAAGCCATGAATTATATGAGCAGAGGGCCTTGAGAACTTCATATGCTGTGACCAAAGAGGCAGACGTACATGGAAAACTGATTCTTCTGACACCACTCAGCTACAAATCTGCCCTAAAGTATGTAGAGCTATGGAGCTTGCCCACAAAACTACTGGGACAGTAAAGGGTGAGGTAACGATGCTTTCAATATTGATTCTTTCTCTAATTTCATAAACACTGTATTTCTCCAAACATCTGATGAAGGACCAAAACACAGGGCTATCGTTCACTACCCACACTGAATTGGTCTTTCTGCCATTGGAACTCTCTGATATTGGCTCGGAAATCTCTGAGTTTGGAAAGTCTGAAAACGCAGGCCCTTCCACACTGGTGTTCAGGTACGTTTCTACAAAGACTGTATTGCCTAAGTTCACCTCAGAGACAAACCTGAATTCAGTCTCTAACTCTATCACCTTCCTTGAGAATGCTAAACCTCTATTTTCTCATGCATAAATGGGGATATTAGCACTTCCCTCATAGGTCAGTGGGGAAACTAAAGAGAAAATTATTGTGGAGCATGTAATATAGTGTCTGAAACATGGCAGTGTCCAATGTTTATATTATATAATTATCATCATCATATACTATTTTTATTTTTAAATCCCATCAAAATAACTTTTATAAAATTTCCTATAATTTCATTTCAATTTATACAGTATCTTTTCTCACTCCTTCCTCCAGGAGCCTCTAATCACTTTATAGTCACTAATTACAATAGTTTCCAAATTGAACAACTATCCTCCCAGAACACTGAGCTAACAGAAGTGAAAAAAGAAAGCCTTATATTTCTATGAATTCATTACTTCTTACTCTTTTAGAAAAGGGTGTCTTCTGGCTCTCTATAATATTCTGTATATCCAATAGAAGGGCAAGCCTATAACCAAAGCAACTGCTCTTACAAGGTATATATTTAGTACTGTACCTGGCACGCATCACCATGGTCCACAGTAGAGGTTCAATAAATGAAGCTGAATGAAAAAACCAGTCAATCATTACAGTCTAGGGCCAGGAGAACTGTGGGCCATAGTAACGTAAGATCTTCATCTTGCTTCTCCTGGTTTCATATACAAGACCACAGCATTTCAATTAATTCACCAAGACACTATGTTTTACAAATGCATACAGAAAACTTCAACTATTGCTTAATGTTGCTACTGCCCGAGTCATTTCAGATACAGTCGCAGTTACTTTATTCTTATTAAGCCATGTCCTGTTTCTGCATTGTAGTATTACTAATATTACTACACATTCTTCTAACTATTCTATCAAACTTAATAGTGCAAACATCCTATTCACACTAATGAGGCCCAGTGCAGTAAAAATACCATTCAGTTACAGTTGGTTTATTACACTGACCAATGAGGGGGGGAAAAAAGGCTACTATTTACTAGGAAAATACTAACATAATCGAATGCAAACAATTGGATTTTCCCATAAATTCTAGTTCTTACTAATCATAGATTTATATATTTAAAGTTTCACATATTCCATTATGTGCAATTTTGATAGCATTTAAAATTTAAAGAATAATATTTAATCAACTAAAATTTAACATACTAACTTAGTTACTAAGTTTCAGCTTTATTCATCCTAAGCAGTTAAAGACATGTCTATAAAACACCTGAAGTTAGACCGTAGCCCCAATACAATGCAGAACTTTTAAAAATCAATTAGAGTGATTAAATGTTATAAGCAGAAAAAGTGATTGTGTAAACATAGCATGGAGGTGGTGGGGGCTAGTTCTGCTTTCATGTGGGTTAATTTTCTTTAAATTTAGTGACATTCTGCATAAGATACAGGTTTACTAGAACTGTAGAAAAACAAAAACAGATTAAGGTTACATTAGGGTCATTATTAATAGTAAAGCACTTAAGGAAGTTAGTAAAGGAAAGCATTAAAAGGATTTTGAAATTTTTGTAATATATTCTCCATAAATATCCCCAAATAAAGGCCAGGCACAGTGGCTCATGCCTGTAATCCCAGCACTTTGGGAGTTTGAGGCAGGCGGATCACCTGAGATCAGGAGTTTGAGACCAGCCTGGCCAACATGGTGAAACCCCCATCTCTACTAAAAATACAAAAATTAGCTGGGTGTATTGGCATGCACCTGTAATCCCAGCTATTTGGGAGGCTGAGACAGGAGAATCACTTGAAGGCAGAGGTTGCAGTGAGCTGAGATTGTGCCAGTGCACTCCAGCATGCCTGGGCAACAGAGCAAGACTCTGAAAAGACAGACAGACAGACAGACAGACAGGGAAAGAGAGAGAGAGAGAGAGAAAGAAAGAAGAAATCCTCAAATATGAAGACCTACAACTTAAGAAAATAAATAATGCTTCCCCAAAAGTGTTGCTTCACAGGAGCCATAGAAAACCTCACCACAGAGCAGGGGATCCTAGCAGCAGGTCCCACTTCAAACTGACACAACTTTAACATACCACTGAATCCCAGACCAGGATCTGGGGCAGGGAAAAGGAGTAAGGTGGTTCACAGGTATTCTGGCATTCTCATAAAATAGCTATATTACAGTTTAGGGGCAGCCATTGGGTAGAAGAATTACAGGGGAAAATCAAAATTCGTATGACTAAAATTATCAAACTACTCCAATTTGTGGATTATATTTGAAGTACAGTATAAGTCTTACCAATTCATTGCTGAGATATTAATTACACATCACTTTTAGCCATATTTTTAAGACTATATAAAGACACAGAAACCAAAACCTTACTAATAATACTACTAGGTGCTGAAAATACCTCATGTAACTTACAAAATAAAAGGTATCAAATAATGTTGAATTCAGGTTTGCTCATTTGCTCACTGTAAGGAATCAAATCCAGTGATTAGCATATTGTGCATGTGGAGTAGTTATATGTCTTTCAATTCATAAATCAAAAATTGGACATCTGAAAAGATGTTGTAATGTGGGAGGGTCTTACATAATAAAGGTCATTATAACTCCTGGCTCTGGAGCTATACCATCTAATATCCTCTCTGGTGGATCATGATATGCCCATGCATTACAGTTCTTGTTGACAGTCTGTTGCCTTGGAAATATTTCATTATTTCAGTTTTTCCATTTGTAGACCCTTGGCCTTGTGATATGAAGGCCATCCTATTTCATATTTTCGATTATCATTTAAGCAATCTTTTGGAGCTATTTATATATATAAGCAAGTGTTAGACAGTGCATATCATCATTTATCACCCCTATTTAAGCTTATACTGTAGCTAGAAATACCTCCAAAAAACAGTCTCCACCACCTTTACTTTTTCAACCAAAAGCCTTGTGCTACTGGGATATGCTTTACAAATCAGCATGGGCATATCACATGCTTGACACTTCTCTCTGTCTAATTTTCTTGGTTATACATCCACATAGTAGAAAAACTTTGTGGTAGTGCTATATAATTTGCAGTCTATTGGAGTTTAAAGAAAATCAAACAAGTTAATGTACACAAGGCTTTCAACTTGTTCTTTCAGGCTCTAAAGAGGCACTTTCTGTATATACAATTCAGAGAAATTTAAGAAGCACTAAATAGTAACCAAAGACATTATCAAGAATGAGCTTATTTTTCTGAAATTTACATTATAAACATTACTATAAGGAAATGACTTTGGTACTGTATTATTATACACAGGTTAGATATTTCATAAATAAATGAGACAATTCAAAAGATATATTTTTCTCTGTTTCTGCTTACTAATATATTTGAAAAGCAGTAAAGAATAAACTGTCCATAAATGCCTCTGTGAAATCAATGATTTGGAAAACATTTTTTTTAATAAATAGGAGGATACTATTTAAAACACATCCACAGAAAGTCATCTTTTATAAACATATTTGTGTTCAACTGCTACAGGGAAATACTACTATTAACCAACAAGTTCTAGGCACAATGTGCAAATAAAGGTGGAATTATTCACTTACTTGAAGCAAGTAAGTATGAAAAACAGCCCCCTCCTGAACAAACCATCTGATTTCCCATTTCTCATTACAAAACCAAATCAACTTACACGTGTAATGTTTACACTTAAAGTGTTAAGAGCATTTAAAACCCTGATAACAGAGTGAACCCTTGGGGCATAAAACAACTGTTTGGATAAGGGGCCAAGTTGGTGGTTACTGCCTTTTGAAAGGCTTAGTTTATAACTCCTTCCTTCCTATCTTCTACAGTGCTCCTTCTGCCCCGCACCCCGCTGTTATTACTCCTCCTTCTCCATACAGGTTAAACCTTCTCAGATCCAACCTTTAAAATGACAGCATCCAAGCTGAACAAGAAGATGCTATTAAAGGGCATTAAATTAAATACAGTATATCCTCCTACAACTTCAATCAGAATTTCAGACCAAGTGTTATTTAGTTCAGCTCTCAAGTGGAGCAGAATAACAAATCGCACACTTTGATTTACCTTCCTCGAATGCCAAATGGAGACAGGTGATAAAGAAAGCACTCATGCACAGGCTATGAAGTTTCCCCTAGAAATTAATTCTATCTCTGAGATTCTTATCTCAGAGAAATTCCCAAAATGGCACACAAATAGGCCTCTGCTAGAGAGATTACTGGGGCCATCCCAGTAAATACATTTATTAACAACAGAACTGGGAGGGTAGGAAGGAAAGGAGGAAGGAAGAAAGGAGGAAGGAAGGAAGGAAGGAAGGGAGGGAGGGAGGGAGGGAGGGAGGGAGGGAGGGAGGGAGGGAAAGGGGGAGGGAAAACCAATTACAAACTTCTGATTTCAAAAAGTATTCATGTTAGATAAAAAATAATTTTTAAAATCCTTGCACAACGCTCTGAGAATTTTTTTTTTTACTACAAGAGTAAAGTAATATGTGAATTCTTCATGGAACACTGATACTTCTTAAGAAGTAAATGCTCATTTTAGCTATATGAGTTATCAGATTTTCTACAGTTTGGGAGCAATAGTTAATGCTATACACATTTGACATCTTTAAAAACTGGATTTTGTATGATTTACTCTCTGATATATGATGTTTACAGAATCATCTCGAGTTTAGAATTAGTCAATTATGTATCTACTTAACAAAAGTATTCCTTAATCCTGACAATTCTGCCTTCCCTATTGTATGAAAGAAATAAGCAACAGTACAATATAAGCTTTTTAAATGAATGGATGCCTGAATATCTCCTTATCGTCTTCTGATGTAAGCTATAGGTTAAATATTATGTTGCATCAAAAATAAAATTATGTTATAATAATTAAATCTTGCAACTAAGCACACTCCTTGTCTTCAAGTTCACTTAAGCCTGTGAGGAAAATCAACGCGCCCGCTGCGGGTGGGGGTGCATATATCTGACTGTATTTGTTTTTCTCATGAATCAATGGGTAACATTTCATGCTTCCTACTGCGCCTTTCCTCTTCGGAGACAGAAAGAGATATCCACTTTGCTCAAACCAATATGCTATATACAATTAATGTCATTAACGCTGCCAATTAATAGTAAATAGGATTCCAAAGAAAGTAGGCTGGGTGGACAGCAGGAGGGAAAACCACGTTGGTGGTGATGGGGAGGGGGTGCTGAGTTACTCTGAAAATCTATCAATGCTACTCACGTAGGGCAGTTACGGGTATTTTGAACACAAACTCCCTTTTCCTGTGGCTGTACTAGTTTAACTAACTTCAAACAGACATGCTCCACTGAGCCCCTTGCCTGGATATGCAATTCTCACCAGGAACTTTTTAAAACACAGAACCCCAAACAGTAACTAACGGGGCATATATGCTCCAACTGCTGACACATTTTGGATCTCGCTGTTTGTTTGCTTATTTGGATTTAAGGGTTTTCTTCTTTATTTTTCTTTTTCCTTTGGGAGGGGTATGGAGAGGAGGGAAAGATGAGAGCGGAGGGCAGAGCGGGAGACCCACAAGTTGCCGAGCGGAGGGCGCAGCCCGGGAGGCGGGAGGCGGGGAGGCGGCGGCCGCGCTCCTCTGGGCTCGGCCCGGCCTAGCTACTCGCGCGGAGACGGAGCCGGAGCCGGAGCCGGAGCCGGCCCCTCCGCGACAGATTCCGGGCCTGGCGCAAGCTCCGCGCTCCCCGCCCCCGGCCTCCTCCTCCTGCTCCTCGCCTCCTCCCCCTGCTCGCCGCCTTCCCTCCCCCTCCCCAGCCTTATTCCCTTCCTCGAGAGCAGCTGCCAGGGGACCTGCGGCGGCCCCGGGGATCCCCGGCCCCCCACCCTCGCTGCTGCTCCCGTCACACGGCAGCGCCTTCACATCTCTGTTTGTTTCTCTTTTTCTGTTTCTCTTTTCTGTTTCTTTCTTCTTTTTTTTCTTTTTATTCTTTTTTTTTTTTTTGTCAGCGAGTCACTCTATTCGCCGAGCCGAGGAGGTGCGACTGCTCAGAGAGCCCGGCCGCCGCCAGAGCCGCTCGCTGCCGCAGCCGCCGCGGGGACAATGCGCGGGGCCCCGGGCGAGCGCTGCGCCCAGACGAGGTCCCCGCGGGCTCGCGGCCCAGGAGGCGGGCGGGCAGCGGAGCTGGGCCCTCGGCGGCGGAGGCGGCGGCGGCGGCGGCGGCGGGAGCAGCGGCCCGGCGGCAGGTTCAATAAACAGAAAAGTGTTACCGTTCTCGCCTGGAAGGATCCTGCTGAAAGCTGGGCTTGGTGGGCGCCATCTTCCTGCTATTTTTTTTCCTCTCTTACTTTTTGCCTTTCTCCCCCCTCCCGGGTGGGGGGCGTGGGCGGGCGGGGGTGTGCGTGTGCGTGGGGTGGCGGGAGAGTGCGGCCGTGCGCGGCGCTCTGGGCTGCCCGGCGGGCGGCGGCCGGGGCTGGGGCCGTGGCCGTGGCGGCGGCGGCGGCGGCCGTGCTGCTGAGGCGGGGAGGCTACGGAAAAGTAGTGGGGCCAGAGCCTCGCCGGCGGCCGGTCGTCCCCTCGCGCCGCCGGTGCTCCCAGCCGTGGGTCGCCGCCTCCTCCGCCGCCTGCGCCTTCTCCTCCCGCTGCTCGCCGGGCGCCGCCGCCGTCCATGCGCCGCAGAGCGCCCGCGGCCCGGGCCGCCCCGGCTCCCGAGGCATGCCCGGCGCGGAGACAGGCGACCGGCGGCGGCGGCGGCGGAGGAGGAGGAGGGGGAGGCGGCGGCGGCGGCGGCGGCGGGGGGAGGCGGCCGCGCGGTCCCGCGGGCTGCCCGGCCCAGGGCCCCGCCGCCTCCAGGTTCTCACCCCCGCGCCACCACTCGCACCCCCCTCGTCACCCCTTTCTACCACCCGGAGCCACCCGGTGGCAGGTGGGGCGCACACCCTCCCGGCGGGGGGCGCGGGGTCTAGGCCGGGAGGAGCAGGGAAGGGGAGGACACGCAGGGGGTTCCAGCTTGACCGCTGTGAAAGTATTTCTGGGCATTTTCCAGCTGCTTTGCTCCAGAGCGCTCTCTCGCACGCAGACACACACACCCCCCCTTCTCTTCTCTTCCTCTCTTCCTCTCTCTCGCTCTCAATCTCTCTCTCTCTCTCTCTCTCTCGCTCTCGTTGGGGGACTGGAAGGCTCGGCTGCCGGCGCAACAACGCCACTCAGTTGCAGTTTCAAACACTTCCCTTCTCTGGAGTATTGCAGCCAGGAAGAAAGAAAGAAACAGCAAAAGGAACTGGGAGGCCATGGGAGCGAGCTGGGGCAGGACACAGTCCCGGGAGCTCCTTGGGGCTGCGCAAATCAATGCGGGTGGGGGGTGCGCTGGCCCAAGCAAGCGGGCCCAAGATCCCCGTGGGCGGCGCAGCAACAGCACAAGCACCTTGTGGCTCCGGGGCTCTCAGCAGCATTCCCAAAGCCGGAGCATCTGCATCAGTCACGGACGTACAGGAGTGCAGACCCCAGGGTTCACAGGTGAATCCCCGCGCGTTTAAACTCACATACGGAAGCCCCTCCCGACTCGGGTCCTGGGACCTGGGACCGGACTGCGCCCTCTGGGATCTAGCCCAGCCACACCCCGGTTTGACAGCTCAGCAAGGCCTAGAGAAAGGCTGGCTACTCAGTCCAGGGCCCGCGCTAGAATCCTGTTACCTGGGTAGACCCTGGTCAGTGCGTTTTCTCCACTAAACCAATCAGAAGCGTGTGGACAGCTTTTTATGCAGAGACTTGGGTCAGTCATGTGTCAACCAGGCAAGTAGAAAGGACTCCCAAAGCATTTCCACTTTGAATGCATGAAAGCGCCTGATGGAAAACATTAGTCCTGTGTGAGGTTCTGCATTTGACTTTAAACTTACGAAGAAAAATAAAGACCTGAAAAGGGGTCCTCCATTCGGTCTCTACGACTCCAGTAAAGTAGGGCTGGGAGTTGGAAACTTCCAACGAACACATAAATGTTTTTCGTGGTAGAGGTGTTTAATCTGCATGATGGTGTTTTAAGTTCTCTTTGGAGTACACTCTACAGGTAGGAGAGAATGAGAAATGAACTGGAGTGGAGCATGTTATGGACAAGATATACATGGGCTGGCAGAGAAGGGAAAAAGTTGCCAGTTCAAAGTGTTGGCTCCAGGACACCCAGTCTAGGGGGTTTCTGCCCCAAGATGACAAATGAGAGAAGCTTGTAGTCTCCCAACAGGCCACTCTTTGCTTGAAATACCCCCACTCCTGTCACTCCCGCGGCGGACTCCTCAAAAGTACTTAAAAATAATTTTTTGGTAAAATGATATGTCACCATTCACTTAACAAACAAATCCAGATGGAAACAAATCCAAACGGAAACTAAGTCTGTCCCTCAGAACCCCACAATCCTGTTGAGGTGCCAGAGGACAGGGGACTCCTGACTCAGACCCTACCTCCAACACCTACCAATGACCTTGCCCTACACGGCTCACTCTCTGCCCCCCCCCCCCCCATTTTAACTAAAAGACAGTAACAGGTGTCATCATGTCTTAGTAACAAAATCAAAGAAGTCTACATTTTTCACAGCTATCATCTTCTCTTCTGTCAATATAACATAAAAATCGAAGGAGGGAATAATACACCCCAAAAGCTAAAGTTTAGAGATGCTAGGAAAAAAAAAAAAAAAAAAAAAAGCCTTAGTCTTTAGAACTGCAGTGGAATTCAGAGACTTCATAAGGGACCCAAATTCAGAGTTGAAAGTGGAAAGCACCAATGCAGCTCTCAGTGTTGAGGTGGCAGACTGTAGGGGACTGTCCCTGGTGCTCCTGCCTTGAGGGAAAATTGTCTCTGAGGTGATCTTTATGGTAAAGGATAACAGCAACACTCAGAGCAAACCTGGTGGCAGAAAATTCCTAAACTCCCACCCCTTTATGCTCAATTTATATGGTACAGGTTAGCTCAAGTTCCCGGAGGTCCCTGAAATCTTCCAAAGACCATCTGACACTTCTGACCCTTGACTCCCTACTTCACAGACCATACTACTGTGACCATTGCCTGCACTTCCTAGTTAAAGTGACCGCCAGATTCTATTGTCATTTAAATGTTGTATAAGTGACCAAAAAAAAAAAAAAAAAAAAACATACCTGAACCATGAAAAGGAAAAATCTCATTGTTTTCTAGTCTTTTATGTTTGAAAGAGACCCAGATCTTTTGTATTAAAGGTTCCTGTAATCACTGAAGTAAAACAAGACTAAAATAATTTAAATCAAAAATCTCTTTGACAAGGAATAACCCCTTTTTGAGTTATTTTCCAAACTCTTAAAAAAAAAAGAAAGAAAGAAAGAAACTTCAGCCAGTACACAGAGCATATAATGAAGTCTTCTACAGAATATTTGGAATACTGGGCATCAACTTGGAAAACACTCAATGTGTTATGCAAAATCTGCTCTGGTCACTGGGCCATTGGTTGGAAGGCACAAAATATGGCAGTGATAGATTATCTTAACCTTTTCAGTTTAAATACTGATGGTTCAAATCAAAGATTCTCAAATCAATGAAGTTTGAAATACAAGGTAAAAATAGGAACTGTTATTTGAATTATGCATTGTGTATATTTTAAGTTAAATGCCATTGGCAAATCTCTCAGATGTTTAATCGTGTGCAATCTGGGAAACACAAATATTTAATCTCACACTTTCATGTGCTCTTTTTTCTTCCATCTTTTATAAAACCAAGCCCCACAAATGGGGAGTTTACCTTTCATAGTACATTGTTAGTTTTTCTCAGCGCATTTTCGTGGATTACATTTTCAGTAAAATCTTGGAACATCAAAAGTTGTCCTCAGGAAAAACTTCAGGGTTCTAAAGCTGTTGGTGGTGGTAAATTGCTTTCCCTTTCTTTCCTAATTGAATCAAATTACTATTTCAATGTCAAATACATAATTTTTAAGAAAATCTATAAATACTTTTAAGAGAAATACAAACAATACTTTAAAACTTCCTTCTCACCATCTACCCTGACTTTGTAAAATTTGCTTCCTAACTTGTATTCCTGAATCTTAGGCATTTGCATTATAATGCGTTTAAGATGAATACTTAACAGCGCCGAGGAGACTCGGATTTCATGCTGTATTTCCCTGTAGTAACAGGTGACATGATAACACTGTTATGTAGAATTCCAAGTCTACAGCTACACGTGAAAATCGTTCCTATTCTGTTTGGAAACAAATGATCAATCAGCCTCCAGTGATCAATTGCCCCCCTAGCTGTCTGTCTGCGCGGGTCCGCATCCGGCTGGGGCATTGAGAAAATTCCACTGGAAAGGGATGAGGATCCTAAACTTTGCAAAAGCACCTTGTGCGGCGTCTCAGACTTCGCTGCAACTCCTCGGCTACTCGGGGCTGAGGCTCTGGATTTGGGGGCCAGGCAAAGGGCAAAGGATGATTTCACTTCGCCAGCGCACTGGAGTGCTTTTCAATCCACCAAAGTGAAGTGTGTTTTTCTTCCTCATCTGTAGAACGAGGGGCAGGCAAAGTGAGCCCTGGCAATGTGCATGTGTGTTGTAAGACACAAAACAGGAGGCAAAGTGAGTCCCACCCAAGCACCCCGGGGCGGGGGCACTATCCCAGTCCAGGCGGGACTACTCACCGCTGCTGGTAGGAGGTGATGCCCTGGACGTTCTGCGGGGTGCCGTTGGCCGCGGCGCCGGCCCTCCCCATGCCCGCGCCGGCCGGCACCCCCGCGGCCGCCCCGCCGGCCGCCGCGGCCGTCACCTGCACGCTGAAATCCGGAAAGATTCGGATCATCGCCGCGGCTTCGGCCCCCGGGCGCGGCGGCTCTGGGCACGGGCTGGCGGGGGTTCGGGCTCGGGCGGCGGCAGCAGCAGCAGCGCGAGCAGCGGCAGCGGCAGCAGCGGAGCCAGGCACCAGCCTGCAATCCCATTAGTGAGCCGCGGCCACTGTGCGCGGCGGAGAGACGCTTTGATGTGCGCGCAGCGGGCTGGGGTGGGGGGGGGGGTGCCGCGAGCGCGAGGAGGAGGTGCGGGGGGCGTGCGAGGGACTTGCAAACAGCAAAACGTGTCAGGGTGGGGCCTTTTTTCCCTTTTGGGGGGCGGCGGTGCTCCCCCCTCTTTCCAGGATGTTGCTTTCACTGGCTGCTCCGGCTGCGCCGCGCGAGCCCAGCTGAGGGAAGAAGGGGAGGGGGTGGCGGAGGAAGGATGCACCGGGAGGCTTGGCGAGGACTTGGCCCGTGCAAGGGAATGACCGGCAGTGGAGGGTGCGTTTCTTTCCCGACCCCCTCTACACACACACCCACACACACACACGCCGCGCACTTCCGACCCAAAGTGCAAGACTCAGGCGCGCTCTCTCTCCCCTCCTTTCTCTAGAGAAATAACCACCATCCAGGCAAGCTCGCGCCTCCCGCGGCTTCCAGCAACCTGGAAGCCAGCCCGCGTGTGCAGGAATGGGGGCGTAGAGCCTCCCTTCCTGTCCGGAACCCCACTCTGCCCGTCTCATGCACATCAGGCAGCGCGAGGGCTGCCAAGCGCAAGTTGGGCTCCTCAAGAACTTGATACTTATCGAGGAGGGATGGTGTGCAAAGACGGAGAGAAAAAAAGAAGCCGCTTTTGTGCGATGGAGAGTTTGTTCTCCTTGTAAGAATGGGCTCTTCCCGCTGCTGGTGGGCGGACGGGTGGGTCCTGGACAAACTTGTGAGGTGAGGACTGTAGGTCCGGCTACAGGGATCCGGTTGTGCCCCGATGACCCACCTCTATACGCCCCTTTCGACCGATGAAACGAATAAATTAGCAGCCACCACTGAGACGAACTCTGCAAATTCCAACCACCAGGGAAACAAAAAGAGAAAACACGTGCATTTATTTCCTCGCGTCTCTCAGTTACTTCTCCACACTATTACATCAATGTTTCTTTAAGGGGTGAGGAGGCATGCCTGCGGTTTGGGCGAGCCTTTTTAAGTGACGACTTGCATTCCTTTTCACTCGGCTAGTGGGTGGGGGCGGTAGGAGTTGATCGTTTCCCCCACCCCCTGCCCAGGACCCCCGTTGTCCCACTTCCTCCTCTTTCTTCCGGCTCAGGAGCCGGGAGTGGAGTTGCGGGCGGTGGGCGCAGTCTCCTTGGGGATGAAGGGCTCCAGCTCCCCTCATCTTGCGCGCGCCACCGTCGCCCCCTTTGCTGGTGCGGCTGGTGCCTGCCCCTTCTTGTCCTTTCTCCTTCCCACTCCCTGCACGTCAAGGCCCGGGCCCCACAGCCGCAGCCAGGGGACGAGTGGCCGCCTTGCCTTCCGCAGGAACCCAAGTTGGGATCGGCTTAGCGTGGTGACCGCGGCCGCACCGCCCCAGCCCTCGGCCAATAGCGCCTCGCCCGGAGAGGCACCTGCTTAACCCTTTGAGCCTAGGGCGCAGCCGGCACGCCGGGACACAGAGGGGCAGGGCGGATTGGCCAGAAGTTGCCAAGGCGGAGAGTGACACAGGCCGCCCAGCCCAGCGTCCCCGCACACGGTGTAGGGGCCAGACTCCTGCCCTTGCCGCAGACCCGGGCGTCCCCTCCCACCCTGATGGCTCTCGGGAAACAGCCAACCCGCACAAAGGCGAGCCTTTGCCCTGGCGGCGTCCCGCGCCTGCCGGGGCAACCTCTGAACTCCCCTAACCCAAGTCAGTTTCCGGAGGCGCCTCCTGCGCCCGGCAGCCGCTGGGAAACAGAGGGAGGGAGCCCCAGCTCTCGCTGGCCGGGCCCACGGCGCAGCTGCGTTTCCATTTTCCTTTCAAAGAAAATGCTTTGGACGGCAGATAATACCAGGAGATATGAAACTGCTTCGTCCCCCACGTGTTGCACGTAAAAAGAATCGTAATGAGCATCTGTGCCTTGTGTGAGGGATCCCACGAATTTGTTGAAGACCTAACCGAGGTCCTGACTCCCTCCTTCTCGAGAAGAAATCATTTTCTAGCTTATCGGCATTCATTTCGGGGATACTTATTGTGCAGAGGCCAAACCGCAAGGTCTCTGGGCCGGGACTGTGGGCATGGGGGCGGAGGCCGGGCTGGTGGAAAAGATTTGATCACAGAAGTGAGTCCTCATCCCACGCGAAGTGCACAGCGCTGGGCGTCGCAGGTTGACTTGGATCTCAGCGCGCTCTCCTCCCTACCTCTCGGGCTATGAAAAGATCACAAATACCACTCCTTGGCTCTGCGCAGGCTTTCTCAGAGCGAGAAATGGGAGTTTATGCCAATTCGAGAGCGGTCAGGAATGTTTTAGGGATTGGGAAAAGTTTCTTTCTGTGACTGCATTGGTCAAGGCCGGCGGTATTGTAGGCCAAAGGAAGTCTAGTATGTAAATGACTCATGAATGAGGCTAAAAATGAACCCCGATGCAGGCGGTGCCTTTCTATAAAATAGCTTTTAATTGTTGGCCCATTGTGGGGTGGTGCTGTGCCTGCCACAGATGTCTAGGCCAACCAGTTGATGGAGGCTTCCAGCAAGTGGCTCCTGGATCCATGTGTACTCCAGGAATGTAATGCAGTATTCCACCTCGATCCTGTGTATCCAGAGGCAGCTTCAATGTGCCAAGTGAGTCAAAGGAGGGAAAAGCCCTCTGTGACCAGAAGTGCAAAACTTTTAGAAGATTAGTTTCCCTTTTAAAGTCTTTCTGCAAAGTCAACGAGTTATATTTACAAAGAATATTACTGCTCTTCTTTGTTTCAATACCAATTTTATGACTAGAAGAGGCCAGCAATTACATTTTATTCACTACTTATTTTACAAAATCTTTGGCTTGAAAATGTATCACCCTGTTTCCTGTCACTTTTGGAGGGCAATTTTTTCTTGGAAGCCCAAAGGGCAAAATTGTCCCAATGGAAAGAAAATGTGAGGTTTGTTGTTGGACATTTAAAACTACATAAACTGAAGCCTTTTCAATTATGCTTTGTTATCAAAATAGTTTAATGAGCACATTCAACTTCAAAGTTCCAAGCTTTCAATTACCCATCTTTACGATAATTAATATGGTGGCTCCTGCCCTCCAGAAACTTTGTTTTCTAAAACAGGAATACACAAAATACTCAAAGAAGATTTGCACAGTAGGTTCCCTTACAATGCATTTGTTAAGTCTGTTTCAGTATTTTATCCTTACATGTATAGTTTCAGAAGGTCGGTTTGAGTGCATGAGAGACAAATTCCTTATTGGATCTGCTTATCTCTATGTTCATTAAGGACCTTAAGCAAAATATAAGTTTATTCTCTCATTAGTAATTCAGATTTCATTACTCTGCTCCTTCAGTTAAAATCTTTACATGCTAGCAGCTGTTTTGAAACATTTTGAAAGTTGCTTTGGCATTCACCCAACCAAAAGGACTCCAGTTAGCACTAACCTGTATACTCTCTCATTTTATACCCCTGCCACATCTAAATTTCAGTGCATGTAGAGACTTGGAAAAATGATTATATGATGTTTTAACCCCAAATACATGCATATGACATATAGATACACAGTTACATATTTACATCTTTATCCTTGTCAGTGTACAACTGTGCCTTTTATTCATACAATACAAATATCTATTCTCTGAAATTTCATTTCCATGTACTTAAATTGTTTGACTTTGAATTTTCACTATTTCCTGTCAGAAGGTGCCAATGGCAGGTAGGAGAGAGAAGCCTACAAAGCCTGAATGTATCTAATTTTTGCTTCAATTTGGTCAAATATTTAACAAGAAAAAAATGTATACAGAGATCAGGATAAGGTAAAGCAAAACAACCTAAGTAGAATAAAAATACTGTAGGTAGTATATAAAGTAAAAAATGCTTTCCTTGGAAATGTTAGATGTTTTTACTGAAGTGATTATGCTGCAAAAAGGGTTTTTTTTTTTTTTTTTCTATAAAGAAACTCTCATAATTTCCAACAACCTGAGAGTTGTCTTTATTACAGGAAAAGCCATGAACTAGTATTACACAGTGCCTCCATCATATCTTGCAAAGAAGATTTTTACATTTCTGTAGAGGGCTTAAATCTTTGATTTAACCAATTTTCCATCTTTGCTCCTCAATCCAAATGGAATTCTAGCTCTTACTGCTAAATTTGCCATTCTATTAATATGTCCTTAGTACATTCAAAAGCAAAACAATAATGTCAGGGGAAGAAAACAACCATAAACTTAGTAATATAATCATTGCTGGTATTCCAGAAGAGAAACTAAGGAATTAAGAGATAATGGCTAATAAATTTTTATTATATATGTATATCCATATATAATATATAAAAAGAGTTCTGAGGATTTTTTCATATTAGTACTACATATATCAAACTGAAATATCTCGGGCTATTATGCTAAACTAATTCTCAGAGGACTTTATAAATACATACCTAGAAAAAGAAGAGGTATAGTTAGAAGAGTCTTTTAGCTTTTAAACTCAGTAGCAGGCAGTAGGAGAGGAAACACTGTTTAGAAAAATTGGTGTTAGTGGGGAAGGGTTTCAGAAATCCAATGAGGATTTTAGTTAAAATATTTACACATTGTGGCACACATAATTCCAAAGCATGTGCAAATCAATATAACTGTAAATGAACTTTGATTTAAATGCAAAATAACTACTCTTAACATATTTAAAAGGCAAATTTGTCTTTAAACAACAATCTTTTAAGTTTCTTTTGCTTATTTTCTCATGATAGTGGATGTGATGTTGGGATTGAAATATTTCTAATTTCTAGAGAACTGATTTGCTGTTTTCCTGTGAATATAAGAGTCCTAAATGTTGGTTCTAGTAGTTTGCTGCTTCTATTACTGTCAGCGTAATTAGAACTTCAATGGAACTACTAAAACATAACTTGGTACCCGTACCACAGATCTGCAGGTCATGGCTAGTTTTTGTTTCACTGGAAATTATACACAGTGCTAACCGGAACTTGAGTTTCTACTTGACTTGGTTCTTCCAGGTAGGCATACCCATGTAGCCATTAGACTCTTTTCTTCACTGAGTTTTCTTATTGATTATAAAATTATTAATTCAATGCCTGATTGACTAACGGAATAGCTAATTGCTTTGGATTGAATTTTTTTCAAAATAAAAACATTAGAGTTCTGAGATGAATTTTTCATTTTCAATAAGATATAATATTGCATAAGCTTAATAATACAGCAAATCAAACAAATGGATTTATTAAGCTGCATGCTCAGTAAACCTTTCTGTTTTTATTAAACTGTTATGTTCCTTCACCCTCGAGAGATGATTCTGACTTTAGGGAGCATCAGAATTATAAGAAGGGTTTTTTAAAACACAAACTTCTGGGCCTTACCTCTACAAAATCTTATTCTGTAAATCTGGAGTGAGACCAATAATTTGCATTTCTAACAAGTTTCTAGGTGATGCTGATGCAGTTGGCCCAGGCGCCACATTTGAGAACCACTGACCTAGAGTGTTTATGACAGAAGATCCCAACTTTGCTACACACACTGACTGAGTAGTCAAAGGCATATTATTTAAGCTCTCTTTGGGTCTGCAACCGGGTATTAATTCAATCCAGCAAAAAAAGATGTGTCCTGTGTGGTGGGAATTCAGACACAGTTTCCTCCTTTAGTGAGCCAATAGTTTATTAGAAGAGGTAGATAGTAAATAAATAAATTGCAGCAAAATATCATAAGGGCAACAATAGATTTATGTAAAATGCACAAAACTGGCATGGGGATTGGGAGCCAAGCCAGATGAGAAGAGTAATCAAACATGGTCAAGAGCACAGGGTATGAATTATGTTCTCTGAGTTGAAGGTGAGTCTACCATTTACCAGCTAAGTGACTTCAAGCAATTTGTTTACTTTCTCCAAGCCTCAGTTCCTTACTTTGTAAAACTAGTATAGGCCGGGCATGGTGGCTCACACCTATAATCCCAGCACTTTGGGAGGCTGAGGCACGTGGATCACCTGAGGTCACGAGTTCGAGACCAGCCTCGCCAACATGGTGAAACCCCATCTTTACTTAAAAAAATTTGCTGGGTGTGGTGGCGGGTGCCTGTAATCCCACTACTCAGGAGGTTGAGGCAGGAGAATCGCTAGAACCCGGGAGGCGGGGGTTGCAGTGAGCCAAGATCGCACCACTGCACCCCCGGCTGGGTAAGAGAGTGAGGCTCCATCTCAGAAAAAAAAAAAAAAAAAAAAAAAAACAAGAAGAAGAAAAGAAAGAAAGAAAGAAAAAAACTAATAATATAGATCTTAAAGGATTATTGTAGGCATTAACTGATGTAAAGTACATAAAGTACTTAGTGTGTGCCTAACGCATGTTCATTACTCAATGTAAAGTAATCATTCCCAGAAGACCAACATCTAAGTTCTCTTCCAAGTTTTTTTCATGGTGATGGAAAAGGTCTTAGTGATTACTCAGACAAGTTATAAAATATTTACATGTTCTGTTTATGAAGGTTGGCAAGTCTAAACAATTATTTCTTCTAAACTTACAACAATATACCTAAAATTGTGAGTGACTAACTTTTTCATCAAAGTCAAGAAGGATGCCATGTAAAAGGATTGCACGTGTTCCATGAAGTCAGGAGCACTTTTCTAGAGGCTTGAAGTTTTGCTTTTTACAAAAGTTGGTAATCTTCTGGCATCAATCATATACAAGAAGTGCAGAGGCATAAAATAAAATAGCTTCACAAAGTGTAAATACAATTTGAATATCAGATTCTATATTGGTTATTATTGGAATTAAGAATATTTGGATTTTATTCCAAATCTTTTTGAATCAATGAGGGTAAGGATAATTGAAATATTTCACTAAAGTATTACTAAAGTATTACTACATCAATGAGGGTAAGGATAATTGAAATATTTCACTAAAGTATTACATTGCACTAGAAATCCAATGAGGATTTTAGTTAAAATATTTACACATTGTGGCACACATAATTCCAAAGCATGTGCAAATCAATATAACTGTAAATGAACTTTGATTTAAATGCAAAATAACTACTCTTAACATATTTAAAAGGCAAATTTGTCTTTAAACAACAATCTTTTAAGTTTCTTTTGCTTATTTTCTCATGATAGTGGATGTGATGTTGGGATTGAAATATTTCTAATTTCTAGAGAACTGATTTGCTGTTTTCCTGTGAATATAAGAGTCCTAAATGTTGGTTCTAGTAGTTTGCTACTAGATAGTGCAATGATTCACAAACATTTTTGTCTCAAGTCCCCTTTAATATTTTTGAGCCACTGAAAGAGATTCGGATTATATATATCACATATATGAATATTTACTGTATTCAAATGTAAAACCTATAAACTTATTATTTCATTTAAAAATAACAATGATAAACTCATTACACAGCATAACATTTTTTTAATTTTTTTATCCTCAAACAAAAAATAGAACTGTGATACTGTTTTATATTATCGGTTCTCTTTAATATCTGGCTTAGTAGAAGACAGATATCTCTTCTGTATTCAATCTCTTATAATGCTATGTTGTTTTGATTGTGCATGAAGAAAATCCAGCCTCACATAGATATGGACTTAGAAAAGAGTTAAGTTCAAATATAATCACTTTTTCATATAATTATGGGTATTCTTTGCTATTACACCAAAACTCAACAAGTAGTAGCTTCTTGAAAGTTAGTTAAAATGTGGAATCTGAAATCATAGTAATAACATATTCATAACTGTGGCCATTAAAATCCATTGATCTATAGATTTTTTTGTTCATGCATGATTTTTTTTTTTTGAGACAGGGTCTTACTCTGCCACCTAGGCTGGAGTGCAGTGGCAAAATCATAGCTCACTGTAGCCTGGAACTCCTGGGCTCAAGCAATCCTTTCATCTCAGCCTCCTGATTAGCTAGGACTACAGGTATACACCACCATGGCTGGCTAAATTTTTGTCTATAGTGAAGAGGGAAAATAATGTCTTAGTTTTATTATAAGATAGTGTTGCCCTCATAAGCACCCCAAAAGGGTCTTCAGCCCACACTCTAAAAATTGATGCCTTAATATTATGCAATTCTCAAGTTGTTATTAATAAATTAAAAAATTAAAATTCTCTTTTTTTTATTTTTTAAAAGAGTGAAAATGTACTTTACAATTCTATATTGCTCTACTATCAAATTATGAATGGGTTATTACCAATGTTGTACTTAGAATTTCTTTTCTTCTAGTTTTTATTTCTGTGGGTATAGTAGGTGTATCTATTTATGGGGTACATGAGATATTTTGATTCAGGCATACAATGCATAATAATCAAATTAGGGTAAATGGGGTATCCATCACCTCAAGCATTTATCCTTTCTTTGTGTTACAAACAATCCAGTTATACTCTTTTAGTTATTTTTAAATGTAAAATAAATTATTGTTGACTATAGTCACTCTGTTGTACTATCAAAAACTAGGTCTTATTCGTTCTATCTAACTATATCTTTGTACCCACTAACCATCCCCACTTCCCCCTCACCCCACTGCCCTTCCCAGCCTCTGGTAAGTATCATTCTACTCTCTATCTCCGTGAGTTGACTTGTTTTATTTTTTTCAGCTCCCACAAATAAATGAGAATATGCCAACTTTGTCTTTCTGTGCCTTCACTTAACATAATGACCACCAGCTCCATCCATGTTATTGCAAATGACAGGCTCTCATTCCTTTTTATGGATGAATAGTACTCCATTGTGTATATGTACCACATCTTCTTTATTAGGATTTCTATTTTATGTAGAACTCGAAATAGGTACTTTGTTTCCTTATACTATTATCATCCAGGAAGTGAGTACTGTTTTGATCAAAGGAACTCAGTTACTTAATGTTGAAGATCTCAGGTCTGGAACTTCATTTTTTCTCTATTCTCTGAGAAAACTATGAGAACGTATAAGTGAGAATGATATTCCAGAAGGCTGGAAAGATGAAATATATAAGGAGCTAGATTAAGTTACATATCAGAAGTAAATTTTCCATCATTCAGAATGTGAAGAGGGCCACCTCTGAAAAAGTAGATCCTCCCTTACCTGGCACATATTTTAGCAGACAAGAAGACTATCTTCTAGGTATTCAGAAGAGAAATTTTTGCACTGGGGGTCAGAGGGAGTCAATGTCCTCTAAATTTATAACATATATACATAATCTTTTACCATATCATCTCTATATCATAAACAACACATCACAACACTGTTTTCAAAACGTGATCTTTCTAACATGGTTTCCACAGGCAACTACAAATAATTTCTTTGTTTATCACTATTCTAAGGCAGGAGGATTTCAAGTTCTTGTTCAAAATAGGAAAACAAACTGAATTATTGTGCAAAGCATCTTCACTTGCTCAAAAGTATAAGGAAAAAGATCTGTAACTTAAGTATTTCCAACAATTAATTTTATTTAAGTACCCTGGACAGCTGCTCAGGGTACAGACCAAATAGGGTGAGGCAACCTTTTGAAGTTAGGTCACTATCTATCACCAGTGACTCAAAACCAAATCAAGGATATATTTCAAACAGGTGATAAACCACTGGAGAATTAATCAGCTAACATAGAAATGAATATAATCTTGCCCCAAAATTATACCCTGTCAGATATATGCATAATGGAAAGTTTTAGAAGAATATGCTTCTTTATTTATAGAGACAACTTTTGAGTCTCTGTGTCTGGAGGGATCAAGAAAGGATGTGTATAGAAATTTTATCTGTGTACCTTTGCACAAAGCTAATACACTAACAAAACTTTTAATTCTACTTATTTTGACTGATAAATGATCCCTCCAAAAAAAGTCACTTGTGTGGTTATGGCCAATAAAAACTATAAACTTGAAGAGGATTCACTGAGAATCACAACTTATTATATATGAGGGAAAACATCTAAACCAAAGTTTTGTCAATCCTTTTTTTGTTGTTGTTGGAATCTCGCTCTATCACCCAGGCCACAGTGCAGTGGAGTGATCTTGGGTTCACTGCAGCCTCCACCTCCCGGGTTCAAGCAATTTTCCCGCTTCAGCCTCCCAAGTAGCCGGTATTGCAGGCACATGCAAACACTCCCAGCTAATTTTTTGCATTTTTAGTAGAGACAGGGTTTCACCATGTTGGCCAAGCTGGTCTCGAACTCCCGACCTCAGGTGATCCACCCACCTCAGCCTCCCAAAGTGCTGGGATTACAGGCATGAGCCACCATGCCCAGCAATCTTATTTTGTTTGATTTTGAAAAGTGATATAAAGTATTTGCACTTGGAGATTTCATTGTTGCTAAAGATCTTGGTTTATTATGATTTCCTTATTTTTTACTTTTTTCTAAAAAGGTATATTAAACAATGTAGAAGGAAAATATACTGTACATGAAGCTACCTTAGCTTTGTGTAACACAAACCCAAATTAATAGTTGCTTATATAAGACAGAGTTTGTTTCTCTCTCATGTTAACATTTAAAAGTAGATGGTTCAGGAGCCTGGGTTTCTTCTCTCTTGTTGTTCCACCATGTCAGGGATGTTGGGCTAATCCACACAGTTGAAGATGATCACCTACCACATCCACATCGCAGGACAGAGTTACCAGGAGGGAGGGAGAGAAGGGCGTGGACACTGCCCTTCAGAACATGTTTTGGGCATGACGTGTACTGCTCTCACATCTGATTGGGCAAAATCTAGTTACATGGCCACAAATGGCTGAAATGAGGTGGGAAATGAAGTACATATTACAGAGTGATATGGCCAGATAAAAATCAAAAGTTCTATTATTGTAGAACAAGACAGTTCAATTCAAAAATCCACTGAAAATTAAGAAACAAATAGAAATCCACTTAATCTGAAATGAAAATATTAGAAGTAACTCTTCACTGAAGCTTATGAGGATTAAGTTCAACAGTGTTTATTTGAAATAACCAAATTTGAAAGTATTCACCAGTAAGCAGATAAAGATGCTTCTGATTTTCAATGAAGACAAAGGGGAAGGAATATAGGAGTAAAATGTGGCAACATTTTTCCTTTTGTTAAAAGGAAGAAGATGACAGATTTCTAAGAATTCTAGTATAATAAGAAATTTTGTATTATGAGGTATGATTTTCGTTTGATTTATGATTTAAAACTTAAATTCAGGCAAATGTGCACATCAATAATACTATGGTCGTCTATTGTTCCTTTAGCCTATATTCATAATACGAGGGAGGGATAACAAGGATCAAGTTTATCCCATCATCATGTTTATACTTTGTGGGATTTAGAGAAATGGCTTCAACCAAGCCTCAACCACGCCCTTCATTGAAGGAGAGACTGCAGGCACTTAACAGTTTGGGAAAGAGAGAACCTGTTGGTGATACCAGATGTCTTACCATTTTCAGTTCAGTTTTACACAAAGACAGGCCTCAGAGTAACTCGTTTCCTGCAGTCTTCTCTATAAAAGATGCTCTTACCTTCACCCTGAGTTTATTCTGAATTTTTACCTAAACTACAGGTTTCTTTCAAAGAACATTTTGATATTACATACACTATTCTTAGCATTTGAAAGCTGCAAAGAAAGTAATACAAATGCCTCAGATATTTTTTCAATAGTTGAGAAAAGTTCATCTTCTACAGGGCATGTGAAGGGTCAGGACAGGGAAAACTTGAGTGAGAGCTCCTGGATTTTAATACTGGCCAGGATCTTGGGGCAAATTGCTTAACTTCAAGACTGTCTTTCATTGATGCATGAATTTATTTTGACAAACTCTCCTTAAGCACCTACTATTTGCCAAGTATATATTTATTTTTATTTTTTGGAGATGGAGTCTCACTGTGTTGCGCAGGCTAGAGTGCAGTGGCACGATTTCAGCTCACTACAACCTCTGCCTCCCTGGTTCAGGTGATTCTCCTGCCTCAGCCTCCAGAGTAGCTGGGATTAAAGAGTAGCTGGGATTACAGAGTAGCCTCCAGAGTAGCTGGCACCCCCATGCCTGGCTAATCTTTGTATTTTTAGTAAAGACAGGGTTTCACCATGTTGGCCCGGATGGTCATCTTGATCTTTTGACCTCATGATCCACCTGCCTCAGCCTCCCAAAGTGTTGGAATTATAGGCGCGAGCCACCACACCTGGCTGCCAAATATTCTTTTAAGCAGCAGGGCTACAGCAGGGTATAAAACAAAGCCCCTGTTCATCAAAGCTTTCATTAGAGGTAAGAGGAGATACCAATGAACAAATATGCGTCAAAGTCAGAAAACATACCTAACAGGGTTATTATAAAGATGAAACAAGGTAAGCAATATAAAGTGTTTAGCACAGTCTCTGACATGCAAACATACTTCCATGGAAAAGTTATTATTGGTAGTATTACATGGATTTGGCTATAGAATCAACAAAATTTTGAATTTTTAATAATAGTCTAAACTAGCATGCCTAGTCTGTATTGAAGGCATTGTTCCTATTATCTAATCTTTTGTTGTAAAAAATAAATTAAAAAAAATCCCCAATTCCAATTATTGCAATGCATAATGAAACATAATCTAACATTTAATAAAATTTTTAACTTCCCCTCTCCTATTTCTCTCACTTTTCAGTACCAAATATATTTGTAAAAATATCATCATAAAGAATTTAATGGGTCCGGGCACGGTGGCTCACACCTGTAATCCTAGCACTTTAGGAGGCCAAGGAGGATGGATCACCTGAAGTCAGGAGTTCGAGACCAGCCTAGCCAACATGATGAAACCCCATCTCTACTAAAAATGCAAAAATTAACTGGGCATGGTTGCATGTGCCTGCAATCCCAGCTAGTTGGGAGGCTGAGGCAGGAGAATTGCTTGAACCGGGAGGCAGAGGTTGCAGTGAACCGAGATGGCGCCATTGCACTCCAGCACGGGCAAGAAGAATGAAACTCTGTCTCAAGAAAATAAATAAATAAAATAAAATAAAACACAAAATTAGCTAGGCGTGGTGGCACGTGCCTATAATTCCAGCTACCAGGGAGGCCAAGGGAGAAGAATGGCTTTAACCCAGAAGGCGGAGGTTGCAGTGAGCTGAGCTTGGGCCACTGCACCCCAGTCTGGGCAACAGAGTGAGACTTTGTGTCAAAAAATAATAATAATACTAATAATTAATGGTGTTGAAATGGTTAAAGAAATGAAAATGAAACAATATTTCTTGATTATCTGCTACTGTCAGACACTGTTAAGCATTCTGTACATACTCTGTTTTAAACTTCATAACAATCCTATAAAATGCATCTTATTAAGCCTTACTTTTACAGAAAAAAACTTCATAATCTACTATTGATTCCAATAAGTATTTGAGACATTATAGAGTATTTAACATAGCTTACACTTTTTAGTTTCCAGTTTTTGTTTTACAAATAATTGACCACATACACATTTTTGTAAGAAACAAAGGAATGCATTATCACCCACCAGACTGAGAAGAGAAATGACAGTTTTATCTCAATAATTATTTATTCTAAAATAAATCAGCGTTTGTAACTTTCCCTATTAAGTTAATTCAGTTATGATATAAAACAGTCATCACCCCCTAGTTCAATGAACAATGCTCATAGAAATTTGAGCTTTTTTTTTTTTTTTCTTTTTTTTCTTTTTTTTCCTAATGGGTACTGACAGCAATGGCATAGATCAGTGGTTCTCAAAGAGTGGTCCCAGGACCAGCATTATCATCATCACCTGGGAACTTGTTAGAAATGCAAATCCTCGGTCTTCCCCTATTGAATAAAACATGCTGAGAATGGGGTCAGAAATTTGTATTTTAAAATGTTCTCCAGGTGATTATGATGTACTCCAAAGTTTGAGGGTCACTGGCATGGATACTTACTGATATAAGCAATAGGCAATGTTACAGATCATTATAATACTATTTTCTCTGAGGCAAGACTCCCTCTCCCTAGCCTACAAAATGTATGTCATTAGTTTTTTTCCTGTGGAAAGAGAAAACAAAAAACAAAATATTTCTTTAAAGACTCAAATTTCAAGAAGTTTCTAAATATCACCGTTTTGAGAGCTGCCCTGATAGTAAAACTAGAGCAAACATTTCAAAAACAACCAAAGTCCGCTTCCTGTTTTATAGTCTTCTGCTTCTAAAAGGGTAGGGAATATATTGCAAAGACCCCAAATCCTGAAAGTACAGAAGAACAAACCAAAAGAGTGAACAGAGAGCCCTCACCAGTGTACTTTAGAGGCTTACTTTCCTACCTGGAGGGCCAGAAAGAACAGGTCCTGTTCAATATGTACAAGGCCAGAGAGCGGGATTGGTTTGTTAAGGCTGTCACTGAGATTAGAGCTTCCCGGAGCTCCTGTCCTAACATCAAGTCAATTTCTTGCTAAACTCATTCTCATTTTAAATGGGAAAAAGATTAGACTGTTGAGTGCTTGGGGAAAAATATAAAACTGGCTGGTAGGCAAGCTTGCTTTAAAAAAAAAAATTCTCTCAGCCTTCTGAACTCAAAGATAGCTTAATAAAAGCAATGGAAAAGACTAATACCAGAGGAAGAAAAAATAAGAGGATGAGAAAAAAGAAACTAGATCCCCTTTAAAATCAGCATTCGTTAAATACCAGTGAAAGAAAATGACTTTAAAGTTCTTACAAAGGTACTATTGAGACAGAAGAAGAGACTAACAAATAATTCGAGTAATATTTTGAGACTTTAACTCCAGAATGATGTAGGAAACAGGAGCTAAGGATGCAAAAATATGCTTACCATTAAAAGAGGCCATAATTCTCACATGAACACTTGCCCTTCCATGGTGCGGATGCCCTTCTCACCATGTAACCGGAAACTGTCCTGAAAGAGACCTGTTGCATGATGTAACTAGAAGACAGCAAAAATGATGACATTTTATTTTCTTACAAATGTGAAAAATAGTAAAGAAAGGGCTCCTGGAGGTTAACTTATCACCCCAGTCTGTTCAGGAGACAGGAGTGCAAGAGGATTTGGGGAGAAGGTTTTTTAGAGCAGACATAAAGCTGAGATTTATGAAAGGCAAATGGGGAGGATACAGAATTAAGCAAAGAGATTTTGAGACGCTGGAAAAGTCGGGAGTTATATAGTGTATTAAAGGAATCCCCCCATGCGTGGCAGAAGTGGCTGGTCCTGGCACCCCCATCATGTTCAGTCATTGTTTGAGGACCATCAGGAAAGGGTGTGGCCTTGGTTCAAAGTTGTAACATACTCCAAAGACACTGCTTCAGAAAGCTGTCAACCCTCTGTACTCCTCACAGCTGAGTAGCAGGTTCTTTCTTAAGGAGAGATACATCCAGCACATCTCCCTGGGGGCCACAGGCCATTCCTGTGCCATTTGAATCTGCTTCTCAGTGAACACTCAGGGGCAGCCCTGCAGGCTTCTTAAGGGATGTTCTTCCAGAAGGCAGTCCTTCTTGCAACTGATATTCACTTCCCTTTGCCTCTCCATTCTCCTCGGCCTCCCTTATCGTCTCTATTGGTTTTAATGGTTTTTGAAAAGGTGTGTATTTCTCTTTTGCAGATGACTTGGATTTGTTTCAAAATCCCAGGGGCCTGCATTGAGATTCTCCAACTGGGCTTTTCCCTAAATGCCAATGTATCCTTTACCACCACTAAACAAAATCATAGGGTCTCCCTGATCATGTGGTCTGAGCAGCGGGGCTGCTTGAACATGAAGTGTGCACCTGATACCTGTCACCTGATATTTCAGCTGAGGGAGTATTGCCAGGTATGGAATGTGTTGTCTACAGAACCCAAAGCAGCTTACCAGGCACTGTGCTCCTTTCTTTCCTGTAGGGTATACAAGATGCCACAATTTGTTTTTTGTTTGTTTATTTGTTTTTTATTTTAGAGGGGATGCCTCAGCATGTCTCTGACTGCTGGGCCCCTAAAAATTTTACCCAGGTGACAGTCCCCTGAATCCTCAAAGGGTTTATTTCCTTTCCTCTGTAGTACATGTGCCTTAATCAATCTGTCTGTCTGATCAGCATAATATCATCAATGCAATGGATAAACATGATATTCTGAGGGCTCTTCAGATGGTTCGTATCACTTAGGACTCTGTTATGGCAGAGTTAACATAGCCCTGGGGCATAACCGTGAATGCATTCTGCTCTCCATACTATATAGATGTGGACTTTTTCTGTTCCCCTTTCTCGATGAGAATCAAAAGTAGCATATTTGCTAAATCAAAGCCTACATATCATGTACCCGAGGTCCTTGCCAGGGTGAAATCCTATATTCCAAGAGAGTGCCCCTAAGTCCATAAACTCTCCTTCATCCAATCTTATGTTCTGGTCTCCTTTGTCAAGCACCCTCAAAATCCAATCCCAGGAGTACTTTCCCAGCTTCTGCTGGTAGATGCTGACTAATTTTTATAGCAACTTTTGGACACAATTGCTGTTTCTGTGATCAGGCCAGCGCAGATGTGGGTTATGCTGCAACTTAATCCTAGGTATCAACATGCAGCCAGAAGCACAGATAAACCCTGAGTGGACACCCCTGATGCCTTGCTAGGAAGAAGCCCTTCCAGTGTCTCCTCACATGCAGAGAGCTCTAGCTCTTAACAGGGATGAATGGGTTCCCCACACAGGCTCTGAGGAATCTGGGAAACCAAACTCTTTAAGGATATCAACTCAGATGTCCCTATCCAATATTCAAGCTTCCTCATATTCCCAACTCGTGCTCGATTATTAGTCCTGCCTCTACTAAGCATCTCATCATCTCTGAAGCTCAGTGATTCCAAGCCCTGAGGTTGTTTTTCCGGTTTTTCTGAAGGTAAAGCCTGCTTTTTAAGCTGCCAAAGAGGCCCCCTGGACCTCTCACTGAGTTCTCAGTTTGTTAACTGCCCTTAGCTTTTAATTACTTTTCTGCAGGGTTTCAATTCAATCTAATAACAGCAAACCAACTTGATTGTCCTTGTATGCATTATTCTCCTGTCATCTCCTACTCAGCCTTGTTCAAAGTCCTGAATCATTATAGCAAGTATGATGTTCCCTTCCACTGCAACGTTGTCCTAGGTCACTGCTTGTGAAGGTTTAAGCAGTGGGGTCAGCACCTCGTGCTAGGAACTCTGTGTGCTCTGTTTACCACCCACAATGGGGTCCTCATTGCTAGATGCCGAATGACCCAGCCTGACAGCCCATTTTACCACCAGTGTAGGTCACCCAGGAGGTAAATGCTGAGACAGAGCCAGGAATGCACAAGGTTTACCAGGAGGTAACACCTGTGGAAGATACAGGGCAAGAAAGTGGGATTAGACAGGGAAAGCTTTCAGACACACTCGAAAGTGTGTAAGAAAATGGGAGGAAGCAAACTGGAGAGCCTCAGACTGCCATGCAGACCTAACCAATTCTTGGCCAACCCAATGGGAAGCTTCCAATCAAAGACTGCCCATAGAGGAGCACAGCATTGGGCAGAAATATCAGGCCCTAGGACTCCGCCATGCTCAGTCATGAGGACGTGGCTTGTGCGGGAAGAGTATGATCTGAGCTAGGGTGCTCTAGTGGATCCTGAAGTCACCGCAGATGGAGATCAGCAGTTTGCAATCTGAGTGTCACACTTCCATAGCTGCCACAGTTATTTAGTGAACAAATGTTTATTTTTCACTTCAGAAAACAGTGATGGGGTCAGGCTTGGTGGCTCACGCCTGTAATCCCAGCACTTTGGGCGGCTGAGGTGGGTGGATCACTAAAGGTCAGGAGTTGTGGGCCAGCCTGGCCAACATGGTGAAACCCCATCTCTACTAAAAATTATCCTGACGTGATATCGGGTGCCTGTAGTCCCAGTTACTAGGGAGGCTGAGGCAGGAGAATTGCCTGAAGCTGGGAGGTAGATGTAGCAGTGGGCCGAGACTGGCCCATTGCACTCCAGCCTGGGTGACAGACGAAGACTCCATCTCAAAAAAAAAAAGATGAGGCAGGCCTAGAGTTACAAGAGACCAGCACATGGAGAGGACCTGCCTGAGAATGAAACTAAGTGAAAGGAAAGCAGCATGGAGGAGAAGAACTTGAGGATCTGGATTTTGAGGACACATTTGGAGCCCTTTGACCCCTCCAGACTTCAGAAATCTAGATCTACTCCAGGACTTTTCAGTTATGTGAGCCAATAAAGTGTTTATTTGGCTAAGTCTGTTTGAGATGGGTTTACTTTTAACTAGAAGATTCTTAAGTCAAAACTGGTATAGAAAGGGCTGAGTCTGGAACAGTGGTATGTTATAAGGCACGATCCTCTTTAATACGGGTCCAGAGAAGAGTCATTTCATATTAGAGTTGGAAAAGACCTTACACAGCCCTAGGTCCAGCCTAATCCCTTTAAACAAGAGTCAGTGAAAGCTGAGTGACTTGTCTAAGGTCACAAAACCACTTGGTAGCAAGTCACATTTTAATTTTATGTCTGCAGGTTTCTGGGCCACAGTTATTTTCACTGTAAAACATTATGTCCCTTGAGAGAAAGAGGGAGATTACACAATGTTTAGATTCACGGAACTCACACAAAGTGGAAAAAAAAAAATTACAAACAATAGCAGCCAGCTAATGCTAATTTAGTATTAATGCCAGTAATCCTGGATAATGTGACTATTGAAGAATAGTTACTAATGCAGGCTTCGTACTGTAATTTAGCATTATTTAAGTAAGAACAAAATCAAAATACACACTTTTGAACAAAGTATGAAAAATATTTAATCCTTATTTTCTTTTTGCAACTTGTCTGAAAGTGTTTCTTCCCTTTGTTCAGCATATTTCTATTCTTTAGAACTTATTGATAAAATCTGGAATGTTGTAAGAGTAAAACCATTTGGAAAATTAAAATTAACTTTTCTCAGTGCATTGTTATTTTCTTAATTATTGCAAAGCACTTCAGGGAGGCTTTTCTGTCTTAATAGTGCCACTATCTTGTTTTTTATAAAGTATTCTTATAACAGCATTTAAAAAAATCAGCCTTCCTAGATTTTAAAGGTTAAATTAAGAGCTAAATTTTTGAATGATGACTGTGTCCACAGAAAATACCTTAAGGAAAAGGTGAAGAATGTATACATTCATGAGTAATTGATACCTTTACAATTTTTCAATTTTCTATAAAAGGGCTTATGAATCATTTGGGGCTTTACATTTCAGAGATTTATTTGCAGGTTTTCATTTGTTTTACCCAGGCTTTATATATATGTGTGTGTGTGTGTGTGTGTGTGTGTGTGTACATATATATATATATATTTTTTTTTTTTTTAATTTTTTGAGATGGACTGCCCCTCTGTTGCCCAGGCTGGAGTGTGGTGGTGAGATCTTGGCTCACTGCAACCTCTGCCTCCCAGGTTCAAGCGATTCTCCTGCCTCAGCCTCCCAATAAGCTGGGATTACAGGCGCCCGCCACCACACCTGGCAAATTTTTATATTTTCAGTAGAGACAGGGTTTCACCATGTTAGTCAGGCTGGTCTCGAATTCCTGACCTTGTGATCTGCCTGCCTCAGCCTCCCCAAGTGCTGGGATTACAGGTGTGAGCCACTGTGCCTGGCCCAGGCATTATATTTTTAACATTATTTCTAATTTTAAAATGTACATGAAATTTTTTTAATATACCAGTTGGGGGGCATTTTTCAGACTTCTCTAAAAGCAACAGTATGATCAATCATACCTCACTCCTGCATAATCAGCTTAGCACATCAATTTTACACACTGTGGAATGGAAATAGGAGCAGGCCAAGGCTGAAGAGTGGCAATGAAGAGAGTGCACACCCTGATGCACACTCCATTTGGAACTCTCTGTGCTTCTACGTTTTAAAATAGATTTGATTTCAGGAATTTTGTCTATAATTTTTTATTCAAAGACTATTATTCAGTCTCACTGTATCCCAGCAAATCTTCATATTCAAGGACATCATAATTGCAAAGAGATGGCACTTTAAAGTATATACAGAAGTACTATCACTGCAAACACCTACTTTAAAAATACTGATAAGCAAAGAAACAAAACTTGATCATATTAATAAGAAATGAGAAAAGTAGTATATTCATATTCCACTATGAAGAAAGCCTGTTTTTGCCTCCTTGGCAATAAATTCTTTTATACATTCAATAAATATCCATTGGGCATCTATGTTAAACACTGAAGATATGAACGGACTCAATCCTTACTCACCCCTGAGGACCTTGAAGAAGCAGGGAGGCTAGACACATAAACTAACATCTAGGGGACCAGGCAGCCAGGAGGCCTCAGAACTTAGCGGTGATTGATGTGAAAACAGATGAGAAGGTGAATGTGACTTGGGCAAATGGAAGGGAGGACAGAAGCAGCCTTCACGGAGGAGAAAATCAGTTGCAGTTTCACACGCGTGGAAGCAAAGGGCATCCTAGATCAGTCGTTTCTAGTAGGTGAGTGGGAGCACACGTGTCTGCCTCATGCAGGGAATGGAGCACAATCAGAGCAGTTGGGGTTGTGGTGGGCAGCAGAGGTGAAGCAACAGAGCAAAATGAGCAACAAGAAATTAGACTCGGGTTTGCAAGCTTAGCAGGAGGCATATTTTAAAGACTTGAATGCCAGACCATGGAATGTGGATTTTATCTCACATACATCTGTTAACTGAAAGTTATGCACAAGAATGTTCATGGCCACACTATGCAAGCCTCAAACTGGAAATTTCCCAAAAGCCCATCAACAGTAGAATGGATAAATCAATCAGAGTAGATTCATGATAGAATGAGAAAAAAAAGGAACACAACTTCATACAACATGGCTAAATCTCAATGACGAAAGAAGTCACACAAAATAGTACATATATAACGTTTCAATTTACAGAAATAGTTTCAAAACGGACAAGATTACACTATGCTGTTAGGGGACAGGAAGGGGTTACTTTCAAGGTGGAAGAATGAATAGCTTCAGGGGTGCTGACAATATTCTGTTTCTTGATTTGGGTGCTGATTTTACAAGTATAATTTGTAAAAATTCATGGAGCTCTATACCTAGGTTTTTTTTGCATGTACATGATACTTTAATAAAAGGTTTTAAAAAATCTTCCCAGTGTCTAACACATGAGTAACATTCTGTATGAGTCAATGTTTTTAGATATATCTATGTGTTTACCTTCCAGGCATCCATCTACCTTTCAGGTTAGGTTAGCATGCCTTTCTGATTAGGACAGCCCTTTCTGTACAATCAGTGGTTTGTTGCAATGTGGAAAAGCATGCAGGTTTTTTCTCACTGGTTGTGACTGGCAATGCTTCCTAGTGGACAAGTGCTGAACTGGGACACCGTACAGTGTTTGCAGTGAGCTATGTGAAAATGCTCTGGTTAGGGCCTTTGCATGTGAAACTTGCTTAATATATACCAGCTCAGGGGCTAGGAAAAATCTGTCCCTGAACATCAAAACATTAAGACCATAACCACCTAGGCTTCTGAATGAACTGGCAATTAAATCATTCTTAAGAGTTGATTTGAAAGCACCTTAGAAACAAATACACCCCATGCTCTGATCCTCCTTGTACACTGTATTTTATTTTCATCATAATTTACGTTACAGAAAATTAATGTTGATTCTACTGTAAATGATGCTTTCTAATCATTGTAACCTGGCAGAAGTTGTCCTATTGATTAGATTGCCATGCTAAAAATAACATGCAGTTTTACAAATTAAAATATCGAGTCAGGAAAACCAATACTTAAAATTAGATAGTTTTTAAAAGTTTAACACTGTCGGAGGTTTAAATCCATGAAAACTAGGGAAAGAAATTTTTTAAAAATTTCATATATTGCATTTTTGTGATGATATAAAAAAATTCAGGTTTTTAACTGAATTTTCCTGAGGTATTTAACATGTTTTATTTTAATTTTAGTTTGTGTAAAATTAACAAACCAAGATTGGAAACTTATTTGTCAAACTTGAAAGAACGCTTAACATTTGTTAGGTGAATCAAGATTCATGGATTGAATATAATAGTACCTAAATCTTCTAATTTGTGAGCCCATTTTCTTTGTCCAAATTAAAGTAAAAAAGAATTTTAGGTTTGAAATCCCACATGATCTCTTTCGTCATGCTACTTTATATTTAAAAATCATCTCTAGGTAAGGGGAACCCTCCTGAAAAAGCATAATTTCAAGTTTCTTGTAGGAGATAAATAATTTAAATGCAATATATCCAAAAAAAGTGGACAATTAGTGGTAACAGAGGTAGTTGCACAATAGCCCACAGAGAGGAAAACTAACACAAGAAAGATAAGAAATGTGAATACCTGTTTGCTTAAAAGAAGTTTTAATATGGTCGCTTCCTGCTGGCTGTGAGTCTTCCTCTCGAATGCATATTATACACACATTCTGTATGAAACATTCTGTTATCAAGCTGTCCTCATGTTCAGGGTCAGTGGACTGGCCTGGAGGCTTGGATTTACAGGTACCTGGATACGGCTTTCTACTTAAATTTGAAGAAACCCTTTGGTCGCCTGCATCTGACTGTCCTCTAACTTCTGACTTGGTGAGGACATCTCTAGTGTTACCCCTGCCTCTTCCCACACCATTTCTTCTTCCCCTTCTCCTTCTCTTTATTCACCCCATGGTTAGGGTCCTTATGAGATATTTTTATTTCAAGCCTTTGTTTCACAACAAAACTTATTATGTTATTTTCTCTTTTTTTAATTTTTGGATTTCCCTAAATAAATAACACCCTTCACCAGCTCCCTACCATTGTCTGACAGAAGAACACTAATTCAGAGAATAAAAAATGTTAATGTAAAAATTACAACTTTTAGAAGCAACCCTTCATTTTCAGTGTTAGAGAAAATGTGGAGGAAATGCAAGTCTTACTAAATAGGAAACTGCAGGGCTAAAAAGGAAAGTAATCAACAGTTTAAAGTTTCAAGGCAAATAACCACCAGTACCAGAAAATAATGGCAAAATAAAGGTTAAAAAAGAAGATGACAGATATGCTGATCAAAAACGATCTCAGAAATGAGCTTCCCTTGAACATTAAATGGAAAAATCCAGGGTTGGGATTGCCAACTGTTTACAAAGAAAAGATTATTCAGAAAGACTACGTGACCTAAACAATAACATCTTTCACATTCTTCTGGGAAGATTGGTAGATAATACGAAATTTAAACTAACATTTGGACTTTGTCCATTTTCTGCACAGTGAAGACATCTTTGGCATGCTATTTAACATATTTTCCTATCAGTTTGTCATTCCAAAATATGGTGAAAACACACTTCTGCAGTTGTATTCTGTGGTATGAAGAAAAAAGTCAAAGGCAGAGGCCACTTTACCTTTTATAGAGATAAATAACAATTCTTTGTATCTATTTTGCATTTATTTGCACCCTCTAATATATGCAAGATACAATGTGAAGAAATTCTTTGCAAGAGCAAAATCATCACCCAAACTTGGGCAAGTTACTTAACCCCTCCCTCCAAAACCACACTATGCTTTAGTTTTCCAATCTAAAAAATGGAGATAATAGGGGTACCTATTCCTTGAGTTACTATGAGGATTTGGTGAGTTGATACCTAAAAACTACTTAGGACAGTGTATGCCCATAGTGTCAAAAATAAAGAGAAAAAAACATAAGACAGTGAGATGATACTTACTGTTTATAAGACTACAAGCTATCAAAACATTTATAACTGCTAGAAAAACTAAAAAGAAGGTGTGACAGGCCATAGGAGGCCTGCAAAGCCTAAACTATTTACTATCTGGCCCTTTACAAGAGTGTTTACCAACCCCTGCTCCAAAAGGTCATCTTGACCACAATAGATATGTTGATTAAGTGTAAGTGAATCATATATATGGAAAACCATCAACATTTAGATTTTCTCTGGGGTTACATAGCATTTACTAAGATTAAAAATTGATTCTATAACCAGATTACAGTTTCTTCCATAACTTCAAATGTTACCAAAGTATTTATCAAAGGAAATCATTCTGAGGTATGTCTGACATCTGATGCCAACAAATGATTAGTCAGGGATTTTTTGTTTTGTGTTGAAGTCTGGCCTATGAACATAATCACCAGGAGCTAGCAGAGATGCAGAGAAGCTTCGAGAACATTATTGTCAAATTAACCTCATTCGGGCTGCAGGGCTGCACAGCTCCAGGGGAACCAGCCATGTTGTATTCCATGTATATGAGTTATGCTTAGCGGTAGACTTCTGAGCAATAGACAAGATGAACCAAACCCCTGAATTGTGCAACCCAGTAGCACCGGCCTCAGCTCCATTTTCAATGGAAACAATTTGGTATATGAGGACAATAATTTAGACAATGTGTTTTTATTTTAGCAGCCTAACAAGCTCAGCCTTGATACCTTCTTATCAAGAAAGAGAAATATAGGTTGGATGTTAATATCATGATTTCAGCAGATTGAATGATTTTTTCCGAAGATTTAAAGATCATGGACCCAGGGATGGATGCCAACTGGTTGGGGGTCAGGATGGTAGGACAAGTGGCTTACCATAAAATTATTATCTTGGTCTAGGAAAGTTTAGCTAAGTTTTAATCCATGATCTAAATGAGCACATAGACACCATGATTATCAAATTTGCTTATGACGTAAAACTGGGAGGACTAGAGAATACTAGGCATGGTTGCCACATGAAAATTTTAACAAAGGACCAAAAGTAAGCAAACAATCATAACAGAATTTTTTTTTTTTTTGATACAGAGTCTTGCTGTGTCTCCCACGTTGGAGTGCGTGCAGTGGTGCTATCTCAGTTCACTGCAACCTCCACCTCCCAGGTTCAAGCAATTCTCCTGCCTCAGCCTCCCGAGTAGCTGTGACTACAGGCGCACACCACATGCCTGGCTAATTTTCTGTATTTTTAGTAGAGACGGGATTTCCCCATATTGGCCAGGCTGGTCTCCAACTCCTGACCTCAAGCAATCTGCCCACCTTGGTCTCCCAAGTGCTAGAATTAGAGGCGTGAGCCACCGCAGCTGGCCTCATAAAAGAAATTGATCCTTTGCATCAGGGAACCTGTTAAATCATGGCTTTCTCAATATTGATATGTGTAACTGATGTTTTAACCTAACTGTATTTAGGCTTCAAAAGACTCAAGGAATATTAAGAGACTAGGGTAAGTATAGAGAAAAATAGCCCTAGATATTTAACATTTTTTATTGAGTTTAATACACCTTTTTCCAGAGGTGAGATTGTAAGGCAGGATTTAAAATCCCTAGTTATAAAAACTAAAGGGCCACATGCCAGATTTAGTCCATAGATAGGTTTCATTTACCACCCTCCACGTAGTATCTTATTTAACCTTTTTAATTAGTTGCTCAATTGAAAAATCCCATGATTTCACATAAACATTGGATTTTCAGCTTCTCTTGAGTCACAGAAGCGCTGGTGACATGGGCCCCTGATTCCCCTGGAGCATGCCACTGGGGTAGCATAGCACTCACTCTCCTGTGGCCAGGCCTGCACCCATCGGGTCCCCACAGCCCCTACCACTCCCTACTGTATTACACCTGGCCTGCTTTCATCATTTCTCTATGTGCCTGGTCTCTAGGCATTTAAATTTGTGATTCCTGTAAAATTCAATTTTCCTGAAAAAACAGAATTGGACTCCAAATACAGTTGTTGCCCTTGAGAGGAGCTGAGCTTCCTGTCACGGAGGGCAGTATTGTTGAGGAAGACGATGTGGATGTTAGAGAAGAGTCCTGCATGGGGCTAGAGGTTAGACTAGATCAATGTTTATCAAATTCCATTACATTTGTTTCATTTTATTTTTTGAGGTAGGTCTTTCTCTGTCACTGAGGCTGGAGTTCAGTGGCCTGATCATGGCTCACTGCAGCCTTAAAATCTGGACCCAGGCAGCCCTCCTACCTCATCCTCTGGGGTAGATAGGATTATAGGTGCAAGCCATTACACCTGGCTCTCAAATTTATTTTTAAAAGAAAAGAGACTTGCAATATTGTTTGCTTAAATTATTTCTACTTTAATGACTCTTAAACATCCATAAACATACAACCCATAACATTCTTGTTTTAGCTTTTTAATATAAATTCCAATATTTAAATCAAATTTCAAAATTATTGCTGTCAAACAGCTCAATGAACTTTTTAAAAAGTCAGATCTTATGTTTTTAGATACTTATATTGTCATGTTTTAATTCAAGCATTTCTGATGTGTAGACAAAGGTTATATTTGTGATTTTATCATCGACATAATTTTGAATGAACACTTAGGCACTGTGCTTAGTTAGGACTGTAAATTTAGGGATGAACCCCACAGTCCAAGACTCAAACGAAGCTCGGTCATTCACAACCCACATTCAGCGAAAAATAAGATAATCTTCATCATGCCAATTCATTCCAATTATGAATTCCAAAGTGCTGGTTTATACTATTTGAGATTCAGCTGCGCATGTGTAGGTTTCTCTTTCAAACGGAAAGCTCTGACTCATTGAAATGAAGCCAAAGGATATTCATAGTAAGTGCTTAATAAGTGGCCACCATGGTAGGGACTATACAACATACATAAAATAAGTCTCTGCTCCTAAGGAGCAGACTCCCTCATTAAAGAGAAGCCACAAAAAACAAAGAATTAATGAATAATAAAAATAGTGCACAGTCTAATATACTCCAGACTACACATATGATCGACGTTTGGAGAAGGGAAGGATGAACACAAACTGATGTAATTTGTAGAGAATGAGTAGAATGTGGATGATTCAAAGGAAGGGCAGAAATGTTCCAAGTAATGGATACAGCATGTGCTAAGAAACATACTCCTCCTACGTGATGGAGACGTGCAAGGCGCATGTGGGTGTGTGGGGAGCTGGATTACAGAGGTCCTGAACACTATACAAGGTTGCATCCTTGAGCACTGCCTTAGTGATTGATGAAAGAGATGATATGAGGTAATAAATGTGATGGCATCTTGAAGACCAGCATGGAGGCCAGAGCTCTGATTCAGGTGGGCATGAGAGGACTCCTCCAGGAGGGCATAGAAGGGAAAATATGATTTGTTTCCATACGTGGATGTGTTGTGGAGGGCCATGGAGTGGTGTAGTATGATGGTGACACATCCAAGAGAAATGCCATTTAAAGTGCAGAGGACTGTGAATGTGCTGACAGAGATAGCTGAATAACGAGCTCATAGTAGATCTGTTGCATTTCATTTGATATCATAGCCTTAAAGGGTAGAATTTGCTCCATGAGAAATGGGCTCATTTTCCCTCAGAGATAGATGCAAAGAGAGTTTGGGTAAGGCTACAAAGTTTGAGATGAAAATAAGAGAAGTTGAGGTGGCTTATGTGATAATGTCGTTATTTTTTTTTTTTCGATGAAGTAGAAATAAAGGGCTTCTACTGAGAATGAGTACATAAGATTAAGGGTTGAAGTTTAGGGAATGCAGAAAAGGCAAGCAAGGAACCCACTAGTACAGGGATTCAAAAACACATATATAAGATGATTGTTTAAGCAGAGAGGAAAGAGTGTGAATTTGTAGCTGAGTGTGGTATTACGGTTTTGAGAATTTTCCCCAGCACCTTGAGAATAACCAAGGACACAGAACCAAGAGTACAGACAGTGGGAAAAAGTGGTATAGGATTTTAAGGTAATATGTATATATTATTCACATGGTTGTTCATTTCAAGAAGTCCAAGCTAGGTATGAAAGCAAATCAAATCAGAGTTGCTAGGACGTGGACCGGGAAGAAGGGAAGCATCAGAGGGCACAGAACAAGGAGAAGAGCAGAGGGGACAAGGAAGGAAAATGTTGTGTACCAAAATAATCATTATAAATTCCTGTGTTCAAGCTTTATAAGTACGGAAGCCCTGGGTGATTCTGTTACCACAGGTAAGGCTGTGCCGAAAGTCACTGAAGTTGGGAGATGACTAAGAAGATGAGAAATTGTGATGCCAGGGAGTTACATGGTCATCACTGTGTGTACTGAAGCCACGGAAAACAGTGACAGAGCCCAGGTTATAGAGAAGGTGGAGGCTTTAGTGCCACAATCATTGAGGAAGTTGGAACAGCATCTTGGAAGCTGAGGTGAGGGAGAGAGTGGTTTAGGGAGATGTCATCGATTCCAGAAAATGATTGCTGGCTGGGTAACAATTGTTACAGGGGATTGGTTGCCTCTTGTGTAGAACACTTCATGTGCCTCTCTTCATATCCTCTTGAGCAACTGCTTACTGCAAGAATTGCTGCAGCAACCAGCTTCAAATCAATGTAAGCAGACAGCATCTCAGCTCAACTACACCACTCAGCTCTTGTCTTTTGTTCCAGAGCTTTTCTGATGATGCACTGATGTGGCACTCACTTATGCGTGATCTAAAAACTGGGAATTAAGACTGATTGGAACAACACTTGACCAATACTTAGCCTGCGGATAAGCACTCCACTCTCCCATCCCTTAGGCAAACAATGTAGATGCTTTCTTTAAGGTTCCTCAGAGCATCCCGGATGGATTGCACTGCAGCTGTCCATCGCAGTGATCAAGTAGATAACCCATCTTTGTATTGGCTTTCCCTCCTTCCTGAGTCACTCTTCCAGTTCCCCACCCTGTGCTCTGGATCGCTTCCTAAAATATCCTACCAGAATGCAAGCCCTTGTTGCAGACCTGCTATCTTGGAGAAACCCAAGAACCCTTATCTGTAAATGAAACCATTGAGCGAGTAACAAGGAAGGTTTCATGGTCAAGTAAAAGCCAACTTTCAGTTAAGCAGAGGAGAAAGGAGCCCTGAAAGAGAGGAGGTTTTTACAGAACACAAGTGTCAGACAAATCCTCCTGGAACGGGTGGAAGGTCAGAGCAAGAGCAGGGCTGACAGAGATGAAAGCATAAGAGGAAAAAGAGAAAGGTTAAATATGAATTGTATACATTAAATAAGCCCCTCTGCATCAGAAAATAAATGTACTAATAACCATGATGGGCACGTTTTAGACAGTTGTATTTATTGCTGTAGCTTTGTATTTGCCTTCATTTGTTCCACCCCAGGCAGGACATCAGACAGTCTCGCCTTGTTGCATATCTCCCTTTCTTGCCAACATGCTGATGTCATCCTGTATCTAGACCTTACCATCACTTAGAGTCACATTCATGTCTTTTGTCTTTTCCTTGGTGTCTAATTTACTATAGTTTTACTGAACTTGCTTTTCTCTAAATGGGATACATGGTCAATTCATCTAAGAAAAAGTGTCAAGAAATGAAACATAAGTATCCACAATAATACCATGTAGTATCCACTGGGGAAAATTTTTAAATACACATTTATATATAATTATATAATTTTAAAAAACACTGTGTATTTTTTAAAGACATGCAATCCTGACACAATGATACATTCCCCTGGGAAAATATTTTTGAATATCACCACCAAATTTTACCATATTTTTTGAACTTTCAAATTTTGAACTAAGAAATCAAGTTATTTTGAGTCCTATTTATTCTGAGCTGAAGATGGTCACTTTCAGACATTTTGGTTTAAAATTTTAGGTCATCAGAGGCATCGGTAACGAGTTAAAGGGAAAAAGCTGTCTGTTGCTACTTCCTGAATCTGCTGAGTCACAAGCCATATGTATACACTGGTCCTGTCAAACCTATATCAGCCTGCAGACCTGGAAGAGGGCCCCACCTGTTTAATATTCAATTGAACCTTGAATTGTTACTGCTTAGAAATAATTCCCAAAGGAGACACATTGGGTTTGGAAAAATAGAAAACTGAGATCAAGAGTCATTAGCTCTCTATCTCCTGCCAGTCTTTCACACAATTATTTAGGTTTTTTTCTCCTGTACCATTCACCCTAGCCTTAAGCCATTTATGTTTAAAGTTCCATTATTGGAATGCTAAGCTTGTGGGAGTTACTTATATCCTACTCCTCAAGGTCATAGCCAAGGTCTGATTTTTCACACAAAATTTCACAACCTGCAGCATAAATGGGTTAAACCTCTTCCTAGATGAGACTTTATGAAATTATTCCACATGATAGTATTACTGATAAAACTGATTTACATTTGTAGGTCTTGTGCCCATAATAATACTAGGTCTGGTCTTTCTAATGGAAAGCAAGGTTTTGATTTCTCATGTCCATCACCCCCTCTTACCGCCCACATTTATGTACACAGAATCATCTTACTTTCATAGTCATGGCTTAATTAGTACACACAGCTTTGAGCAGTCATCTCCTTTACCTGGGTTCTATCAATTATTTCTGCTATTCATTTTTTAATTCCTCCTCCTTTATCTCTCACCTTTCATTGATGAGGTTTTAGCAGGCATTTTTTTCTTAAAGATAATTCATCATTCCATCATCACTGTTAGTGGTGTCAGTTTAAGTCATGAATTTCAAAGCACAAGTCAACAAAATGTAATCCTAACCATCCAACAGGCTCTAATCCTCAGAAACAGTTTTGTTAGGGGTCCTCCATCCTTCCTTGAATAGCTAAACTCTCCAAAAGCTACTCGGTCATAGCAATGCTAATTATCAAGATTAAAATGTATTTATTAAGCATGTATACCTAAGCCATATATAGAACAAGTTAGTTTAGTGCTCACTAGGACGTAGAAATCTAAGATTGTCCATGAATAGCTAGTTGGAGGGAAATGGTGTTTTACTAACATTTATTTACATGAAATGTGTAATGCAGTAGACTTGGGCTGTTTTCCAAAGCCAACATATTGACTTTTTGTTACGAGGGTGGAATCACCCCTACTCCATAGTCAATTCATGGGATGTCATTGGAACCGTCCATTCCCCACACCTCCCAAACCACACAAACACATGCTCACACACACTTACATACATACTCATTCATCTGGGGGCTGAAGGAGGAGGAATTCGACTCTGGCCTGGCCATTCAGAGCATTCTACCCACTGGCCGTGGAAATTGTCTTTGGGATTGGGATGTGATACAATTTAGTCCAATGGGGACTCATTGTGGGACTGTTGTCTTTCCAAAGAAGTCCTGAGAAGACGTCATAAAAACATAGAATCACTCGTGGCTGTCTTGTCACCTCTTGGAGTCTGCCTGAAAGGAGCAACATAGAGGAAAACAAATCCAGAAGATGGACAGAGAAATCAAGACCTGATGATATCCTCCAAAAGCTAGCAGACTCCAAGTCTCCAATTTTACTGAAGCCAGTTCTACCCCCATACTTTCCAGTTATATGAGTCAATATATAACCATTTTTGTTTAAACCAGTTTGATTTGGATACCTGTCACTTACAAGTGAAAAAGTCCTTACTAATGTATGTAGCTGGCCAAATAATAAGTTTTACTAGCATTTTGTATCAAATCTTTTGCACTTCAGGGCTTCTTAATGTGAAAACTATATCAGTCACTTCGAATTATCTGTGGTGTTTACAAAATGCAGATTCTTATGCTATAACCCACATATCTCATCAGAATCTATAAAGGTGAGGCTCAGGGCCCTCACATTTGACAAGCTAACTCTGGTGATTTTATGCATACTACAATTTGAAAACCACTGCAGAAGTCATGACTATAGCAACTCAGATCAAGTAGTTCTTTTTTTTTTTTAAACAAAGTGACCTGTAAGTTCAAACAACAATTCTTTTCAAATAACTGATCATCAGATTTTTAAATGTCACCATTGATGTAGATAGAAAACAAGCTAAATACTCAAGGGCGTATGTGAAGGAACTGTAGTGGGACTTACATATTTAAATAACTGCAGAAGTTCCTGACTACATTTTACCTGTAATCTAAGTGATCATTAGGAGAAACACACTTCTACTAGATACAAGGCTCAGGAACACTGGCAGATAAGATAGGAGGGAAAAATTAAGTTTACCTTTAAAAAACACCAGAATCAAAGGAGACCACAGTGGAGACAAATGACCATGCTGTGCCTTTGTTCTTTCCAATGTTGAATAAACTGTATCTCTCCAATGTGGCATGAATTCCCCATACGTGAATAATTCTTCATTTCCCAAAGAGCATCAGTACAAGAAAATACCCTTCCTTTTTGAGGACCCCATGGATCCTTCTACTTCTCTGGATCTTTTCTGTTATGTTTCAGTACAGATGTGTTTAATTAGCTCAGTTTTGGGACCAGACGTTTTGAAACTCAAGGAATTCACTTTCAAACCAGTGTGGAAGGAAATGGAATATGTGGAGCAAAATCAACATGACCCTTGTCAGCGAGTCAATAAATATATTGTGATATGTACTGAGCAAAAAAACAAGAGAAACAACTATACTGATGAATCTAAAAAAATCAGACTAAGTGAAATAATCCAAACACAATACAGTACATAAAGTATGAGTCCTATATGAAATTCTGGGAAGGTTAAAAGTACAATGAGAGAAAGCAGGTCACTGGTTACTCGGATCTGGGAGTTAGGAGAAGGCATCCACCATAAAGAGGCACAAGGGAACATTTTAAAGGAATGGGATTATTCCATCTCTTGATTGGGGAAGTGGTTTCATCAATGTGTATAATTATGGAAATGCATTAAATTATATACCTCGAATGAGTGAATTGTATTATATGTGTAAATTATACTTCATGAAAAGTATTATTAAAAAGCGAAATTTAGATGGAATGAGAACATACTTTTTTTTTTTTTTTGTGACAGAGTCTCACCCTATCGCCCAGGCTGAAGTGCAGTGGTGCGATCTCAGCTCCCTGCAACCTCCACCACCCTGGTTCAAGCGATTCTCCCGGCTCACTGCAGCCTCTGCTGCCTGAGTTCAAGCAATTCTCCCGCCTTAGCCTCCAGAGTAGTTGGGATTACAGGAGGCTGCCATCAGGCCCGGCGAACTTTTGTAGTTTTTAGTAGAGATGGGGTTTCATCATGTTGGCCAGGCTGGTCTTAAACTCCTGACCTCATGATCTACCCACTTTGGCATCCCACCATGCCCGGCCAGAGAACAGAGTAGGATGCAAGGAACAGTCTGCAGAGGCCTGGGCTGCAGTTTGGGGAAATGGTCTGGGGTCTGGAGATTTGGGCAGGTCCCAGCAAAGGAAACACCTTGGCAACTTAATGGGGAAGAAGGGGAAACTCTTCTCCTGGGGTGGCAGCTTCTTCAGTTTGCTTTGTCTTATGTTGCTTGGTGGCTTCAGTGCCACACTGATCAGAGCTAGAGAAAGCCCAAAGTTCTCCCTGAAGGTGATTAAGATCTTTGGAATTTGCTTACTGATAGGAACATGGTAACATAGGAGGTATCGACCAGGAAGGGTTGAAGTAGACGACAACAACATGCAGAGTGGCATCCTGGTGTGGGCATGTGTGGTGTTCAGCTAAGGGACATACTGGGAAGGAAGAAAATACTTTCCAGTCTAAAGGACATTCATCTAGAGACCAATAGCCTCTTTTGCAGGCTAGTCTCCTTGGAATTATTCTGATGATGTCAACAGATTATTCAATCTAGAAGCAAGTTCCAAGCTACTAAACGATGGTAGAAGCAAGTTCCAAGCCACGAAAGAATGCTAGTAAACATTAATTGAGTTAGAAAGTATATCTCTGGGAAAAAAAAAACTTTGCAAAAGATACAGAAAATTGCTTCTGAAAAATTGAGGGCATTTAACAAGCAAGCTTGATTACAGCAGCTTTACCCCAGACTTCTCCAATGAGAATGGAAGCTATTTTTTTTTTAAGATACTTTCCCATAAATATCCTGTCTGCATGCAGAGAACAAAGGAGAACAGTTGAAGTCTGTCCATTTCATAAACCCCTTAAAAATAATGGGGTGTCCCCAGCGGTGGTGTTTTATGAGTTAGACAACAGATTTGGGTTGCCAAGTGGGATAATTTTTTATTTAAACCTTAATTTTCTTATTCACTCATGTGCTGTCGTAAAGCAAATGAAATTTGGCTCTTAAAAAAAGTGGTAACTCATGTAAAGAAACAATTAGAGGGATTATTAAAAATCCATAAATCATATTAAATTTATAAAAAGCTCTTAGTGCCAATAAATAAGTCATGTCCTTATCTAGACACATTCAAACTGGGCATCCATTTAAAAAGCCCAAGGAAATGAAAAGTTCAAATGGAAGAAGAATCACCAGATGAATTACTTCATCCTAAATGTTGCAATTGGCTTCTTTTACAGGAACAATTTTTTTTTTCCCAGAGGTGATGCAGAACCTCATCAATCTAGCTCTTTACCCTTGGCGGATACTTGTCTTTCTATATGCATATTTTTTTTTCTCTTTGGCTTCAAACACAAAACAGGGTATCATTGTGATCCAGGATTTGTTTGAAGAGATTTCATCTGGAAAGAAGTCAAGCAGAGCACTAGCAGGGGAGCTTTTACAGATTATGACCTGTAATCTGGTTAATACTCTGAAACACAAAGATCCGAATGTTGGGATAAGACTACTTCATACATGGTCATGTGCCCCACCTCCCCCAGCCCCAAGGAAGTCATCCCAGAGACTGACAAGAAGCCAGCCCAGGCATGCTGGCAGGCTAAAAGGAACACTAATGTAAATATAATGGCATATATTCCAAATCTTGCATAGGATAATCATCTAATAATAGGATTCACTTATTCTGCTGTTATTGCCATAGGAATCAATTTCCTTTTTGGTTTAAGGACTTTACACCATATCCATGGTCCTTGATAAAGAGAGCGTATTGGGTTTCAGTGTAAGGCTTCATTTCCATTCAGATATTTGGACTAAACTTTCAAGTTTTACTTTTTAACTAAAAGGTTATGTAAAACCAGTGTTTAACTTTACATATCCATTTGGAGACCAGTAAATTTTAATTCATCCTCTTTTAGGAACCATCTGCTGAAAGTAAATCTTCGTAACATCTAAGTTAAATTGTGAATATATTTTCCTTTATTTAAATGGAAAGAAGTTTCTATAAGACACTAAATGATATATTTTTTCTCACTTCAAAATAAAAGATTAAAGTTTGCTTCCTAAGTCAAACTTGAGGGATTTTTAGGTGATTTGGCTTACAAACAGCTCATTAATGGCCATTTTACAGTCCTATGACATTATTTCTGTTGTGAAAATCAGAACTGCTCACGAGAGACTAAACTTCAAAAACTCTTCTTTTGTGCAAATCCATCTTCCAACATATTCACGTGCATCCCCGTGCCCTGTGATCCTGGTAATTAGGCATCCCAACAGTGATTCTCCAAGAAATACTTAACAATCTACATGCAGAAAAAGTTATCAGAAGAAGCAAACCCCAAACCCCTAGTTCCTATAGGCACCATTTCTTCATTTCTTAGTCATAATGGAAAGTGACCCATTCAGACGAATACTTTATCTAACAAACATAATAACAGAGTCACTGGACCTCGAAAATACTGATCCACCTGCTCTGTGAAGGAGTTGCTGTCCTCTGAGTCTGTTCCCTTCAAAGCTGATGCCTCCGAGGCAGAGAGATGTCTGAGACACTGGAATGCTTGTGGCTCTTGGAATATTATTAGAGCTCCTAAAGGTGTACATCAACTATGTACACACAAAAACTTTTAAATAAAAAAAATTAGACCTCCTGATTCACTGTCAGTGGAGTTTTTGCAGACTAGTTGGGGAACTGAGCCACATTCCTAAAAACACTGTCAGGGAAAGAGTAAATACTACATTTCAGACACTTTACGTATATACTGACTCTCAGAAGTGGCCCACTCGTAAATCAGAAGTATCCAGGATTATTCTTCTGAGGTCAATCATTTTTCAGTTTGGCTGAGAAACTGAAGTTAGGCTGAGTAATTTCTGCAAAACTTTCAGAGACCAAAATGAGGAGAAATTCTTAGACATGTCTAGTCTACAGATTATTCACCTATTTCATCCTGCAGATTGTTATTTTGTTTATATATAGACTTACTTGTTTAAAAAAATGAGCCAAAGCATTGTTCCAAGTGAAATTTTAAATGTGAACATTTAAAAAAATCCTTTTGGGTAGGCAGGAGAGTAGATTTTAACTGAGTTCTTCTATGACTCAATGGAAAGAATCAGTTCTAACACTACTGTCACCATCCCAGTGTTCAAATAAACATCATTTTTAAACTTCATGTTTTGCACATTTTGTACTTGTAGAGAAGAAAAAGGAAATGAAAGAGGGAGCTTCAATCTAAAGATGTGTGGCTGACTTTGGCACTTAGGAACTTTCTCTGCTCTATTTTCTCTATTTATAAATGCTGCTTCTCAATGTATTTTTACATTGAACATTTTAAAAACAGATTTATTTTAATAGAAAAACAACAGAACAAAATTTAAGACACCACTAATCACTTCCAGGATAAAGCAAAGTGTTAATGCAAAATGAACATACATTAGAGAAAATGTAACCTTTCTCAGGATGGACTTCTCACATAAATCCTCCCCTTCCTCCGGAGGCTGTGCGACAAATATCTTGGCTGTCAAAATCAGAAAGCTTTTGATATAGGTCCTGAGGCAAACTCCATATTTTTATACCATTTTTCTCATTTCTAAAATGAGGATAACACCACCTTCATACTCTATGACACAGTGGAAACTGAAAATTAAAAATAAATAAGTAGTGCCGATTTTTTAGTGGTATGCTCTAAAATGTCAGTCTTTAAATTCAAAGACCACAGGACCATTTGACTGTAACTTTTAAATGCCTGAGCAGGTGAGTTCTAGTTCTTTTGAATATCCCTCTTTTCTTTTAATCAATAAGCTTGCCGGGCGCGGTGGCTCAAGCCTGTAATCCCAGCACTTTGGGAGGCCGAGACGGGCGAATCACGAGGTCAGGAGATTGAGACCATGCTGGCTAACACAGTGAAACCCCGTCTCTACTAAAAATACAAAAAAAAAAAAAAAAAAAA